>NW_028230455.1:15205260-15362657 GCF_043228905.1 Azolla caroliniana
AACACTTATAGTAAATAATGAATCCAAAAGTATGGTATTTACCATACTTTGAGGGTGATTACTATACTCGAATGATTGAAACATACTCAAATGTGAATGCACATATGGTACATATGGTTCATACTATGGTTGGGACAACCCAGCCCCAACATGCAGTCCTAAGGGACCGTCCCAACGGCTAGGCCACCAACCACCAATATTGGGCTATGAAAGAGGACCACAACTCATTTGGTCCTCATTCCCCGATTTGCACACTCTCTCCTCTCACTCTCCTTAATCATTTTGGTTTGAAGGAGCTTGTAATTAATTATCTGTAATCTTGCGTCAAATGAAACCTCTCTTTTGCATCATCTCGCTTGTCCTCATTCCCATGAAGGCTTTAAATGAGATTTACGCAAAGCACTTGTGTCTCCACGAAGGCGTTCATTGACATGAAGGCCTCATATTGCTACGAAGCTTGAATTTTGTTAAAATGACTTAAATTAATTGGTGTGGTTTATGGAAAGCCATGTCTCTCATATGCATGATCTACACAAAGCATGATGACTAATTGCAAAGTCATCACTCTTGGTAAATATATGAAGGCCACGTGCATCATTACTATAAAAAGTCGGTGAAGTGAAGGCAATAAAAAGGCAACCTTAGTTGTTTGAAGGTGCATCCAAAATAGAAGACCACCAAGAGTTATAGGCTTGTTAGATGTGAGAGAATTAGAAAGTTTGGGAAACACTAGTAGTAGAAAATTCTGGTGAGAGAATTGTGAGGTTATTCTCTTGGGTGTTGGGTTTAATTAGAGAATATTTTCTCTAATTGTTGTAAACTCTCTATTATATTTTCTTATAGTGGAATCTCTCTCTTGTCCGTGGACGTAGGCTAATTTGGCTGAACCACGTAAATACTTGTGTCATTTATTTATTCGCTCCTATATTATCATATTATTATCATCTATTTAGTCTGATGTACTATTTGATCCGAGTGCTAGCCTAACAAATTGGTATCAGAGCGATGGTTGTTAGTACATTAGTTTTGGTATTTTCTTGTTAAGTCAAGATGTCCACGACAAAATTTGATGTCGAGAAGTTCGATCGAAAAATCAACTTCTCTCTTTGGCAAGTAAGGATGCGCGCGATCCTTGTGTAGAATGGAGTTCAGAAGGCTTTAGATGTAAGGCTCGACGGTATGACGGACTCCAAGTGGGAGGAGATGGACGAGAAGGCCCTCTCAACGATTCAACTGTCTTTGGCAAATGAAGTTTTGCAGGAGGTAATCTCTGAGAAGACAGCGGAGGCACTATGGGAAAAATTGGAGTCTCTCTATTTGAAAAAGACTCTAACGAACAAGCTTTATAAGAAACAGTGCTTGTATTCACTACGGATGAGTGAAGGTACATCTCTCAGTTCTCATATTGATGAGTTTCAATCTATTATCATGGATTTGCAAAATCTCGATGTTACCATTGATGATGAAGATAAGGCATTGTTGTTGTTGTGTTCGTTACCCCATTCATATAGACATTTTAGAGAAACTATGTTGTACGGGAAGGATACTCTTTCTTTAAAAGATGTCAAATTTTCTTTGGAGACTAAAGAAAAGATTGATCATGATATCACTGGACAAACAAGTGATAGTCAAGCACGGGGTTTATATGTAAGGGGTAGATCTAAACAAAAAGCGAACAATAGAGACAGGCCTAAATCTAGATCTAAATCCAGAAGTAGATCTGTTGTGTGTTGGCACTGTAAGGAACCAGGGCACGTTCGCAAGAATTGTGATAAGTTGCAAAGGAAAAAGAATACTCCACAAGATAGAAATGAGGATGCAGGTAAGGCTATTGTTGTTGAAGTAGGAAGCGATGTTGATGTGCTCCTTGTGACGGAAAAGCCAATCAAGCTGAACAATGACTGGATTATGGATACTGGTTGTTCTTATCATATGTGTCCCAATCAGGATTGGATTTCATCATACAAGTCTATTGATGGAGGAGTAGTTTTGATGGGGAATAATGGTCCTTCCAAAACTATTGGAATAGGAACAATACGAATCTGGATGGCTGATGGGATTGTCTAAACATTGACTGATGTGAGGCATGCTCCTGATCTAAAGAAGAATCTCATCTCATTGGGCACCCTTGACGCCAACAGGTGCAAGTTCTCAACTGAAGGTGGAGTATTAAAAGTTAGCAAACGTGCTTTGGTTGTGATGAAGGCTAGAAAAGTAGGAAGCCTGTACGTATTACATGGCTCGACAGTGACGGGTTCTACAACAATTTCTTAATCGTCTATATCAGACTTTGATGTTACGAAATTATGGCATATTAGGCCCGGCATATGAGTGAGAAAGGTTTAACCTTGAGGACTACTTTGTGGCCAAAGAACGGGAAAGATGGATTTTTGTGAGCACTGTGTATTCAGAAAGCAGAAGAGACTCAGCTTTGGCACTGGAATCCATAAGACTAGAGGTTCTTTGGATTATATTCACTCTGATTTGTGGGGACCAACACCAGTTCTATCAAAAGGAGGACCTCGATATCTTTTGACTTTTATTGATGATTTTTCAAGAAAAGTCTGGGTTTATTTTCTTAAACACAAAAGTGATGTGTTTGATACTTTCAAGAAGTGGAAAATTTTGATCGAGAAGCAGACGGGAAAGCAAATTAGAAGATTTCAAACTGATAATGGTTTGGAATTCTACGGAGGAGATTTTAACAAGTTTTGCGAGGTTGAAGGAATGTACAGACATCGCACAATAGTTAGAACACCGCAGCAGAATGGTGTAGTTGAGCGCATGAACGGAACTCTTTTGGAGAGGGCTCGTTCTATGCTTTCCAATGTTGGGTTGTCCAAAGACTTTTGGGCTAAAGCAGTTTCCACGGCATGTTTCCTGGTGAATCGTTCACCGTCAACGGTGATTGAGTTCAAAACTCGTGAAGAGGTATGGTCCGGTAAAGCTGCCGATTATTCAAATTTGAGAATATTTGGATGTCCTACTTATATGCATGTTAGTGAAGGAAAATTGGAGCCTCGAGCTAGAAAATATATTTTTCTTGGTTATGCTTCTGGGGTGAAAGGATATAGGTTGTGGTGTCCTAATCTTAAGTCACCTAAATTTGCAATTAGTAGAGATGTTACTTTTGATGAATCTGCTCATGAACCTATAGAAGAGGAGCCTGATGTCGTAGAAGAAGCACCTCCTGAGGAAGAACAAAGTATTGCAAGAGATAGACCAAGAAGAAAAATTAGACCACCATAGAGACACCATAGAGATATGCTGATTTTGTTGCATATGCTTTATCAGTTGGCGAAGAAACAAATTCTATTGGCGAGCTAGCTTCTTACTCTGAAGTCGTTTCTTCTATTGATTCCACCAAGTGGTTGATTTCTATGCAAGAAGAAATTGAGTCTCTTTATAAAAACGAAAGTTGGGTACTTGTGAAGCCGCTAGCTAGACAAAGGATTGTTGGTTGTAAGTGGATCTTCAAAATAAAGCTAGGAATTCCTAGAGTGGAGAAAGCAAGGTACAAGGCATGGTTAGTAGCTAAAGGCTACAGTCAGGTACCAAGTGTTGATTTTAATGATATTTTCTAACCTGTTGTGAAACATAGTTCTATTCGTGTCTTGCTTGCATTAGTTGCTATGCATGATTTGGAGTTTGAACAACTTGATGTAAAAACCGCAATTTTGCATGGTGAACTTGAAGAAGATATTTACATGCAACAACCAGAAGGGTTTGTTGTTGAAGGAAAAGAAGATCATGTTTGTTTGATGAAGAAATCTTTGTACGGTTTAAAACAATCTTCGAGACAGTGGTACAAGCAATTTGATTCCTTTATGGTTGACAGCGGATACTCAAGAAGCAGTTATGACAGTTGTGTTTATTTCAGGAAGACTCACGATAGTTCATTTATCTATTTGCTTCTTTATGTTGATGACATGTTGATTGCAGCTAAAAATATGTCGGATATTGAAGAATTAAAGAAGCAGTTGAACAGAGTGTTCGAGATGAAGGATCGTGGTGCAACAAAAAAGATCATTGGCATGGAATCAAAAGATATCTTAATGGTGGAAAGTTATATTTAACTTTGAAGAGTTATATTGAGAAAGTGTTAGAGAGGTTTGGTATGAAAAAACCAGTATCGACTCCGTTCGCAACACATTTTAAGTTATCAGCTTCTTTATCACCAAAGTCAGATAATGAAAAGAGATACATGGCGAGAGTTCCCTACTCCAGTGCAGTTGGTAGCATGATGTATGCTATGGTTTGTACGCATCCAGATATTTCACATGTTGTGAGTGTGGTCAGCAAATATATGGCTTGTCCTGGAAAATCACACTAGAATGTAGTGAAATGGATTTTAAGATATTTGTGTGGGACTTCAGACGCTTGTCTAGAGTTTGGCAGGAGTAGCAGTTCTCTAGTTGGCTATGTTGACTCTGACTATACTGGTGATCTTGATAAAACAAGATCACTGACAGGGTATGTATTCACTCTGGGTGGAAGTGCAATTAGTTGGAAAGCTTCATTGCAGCCCGTGTTTGCGTTATCAACGATAGACGCAGAGTACATTGCAGTGACAGAGGTGATTAAAGAAGGTATCTGGTTAAGAGGCTTGCTTGGGGAGCTCAGTTCTTGTTTAGACAAGATCGACATTTTATGTGATAGTCAAAGTGTCATTCATTTGACTAAAGATCAGATGTTCCATGAAAGAACTAAGCACATCGATATCAAGTATCACTTTGTTCGTGATGTTATTTCGCGGGGTGATATCTCAGTGAAAAAGATTTCAAGGCATGAGAATCCCGCAGATATGTTAACGAAGCCTCTTCCAAGAATCAAGTTCAAGCATTCCTTGAATTTGATTGGTATAGCCGATAATTGAGTTATCCTGCGAAGGTGGAGCGAGACTACTATGAAATTCAAGTCAAGGTGGAAATTTATTAAAGTGACTTGAATTAATTGGTGTGGTTTATGGAAAGCCACGTCTCTCATCTGCATGATCTACATAAAGCATGATGACTAATTGCAAAGTCATCACTCTTGGTAAATATATGAAGGCCACGTGCATCATTACTATAAAAAGTCAGTGAAGTGAAGGCTATAAAAAGGTAGCCTTAGTCATTTGAAGGTGCATCAAAAATAGAAGACCACCAAGAGTTGTAGGCTTGTGAGACGTGAGAGAATTAGAAAGTTTAGGAAACACTAGTAGTAGAAAATTCTAGTGAGAGAATTGTGAGGTTATTCTCTTGGGTGTTGGGTTTAATTAGAGAATATTTTCTCTAATTGTTGTAAACTCTCTATTATATTTTCTTATAGTGGAATCTCTCTCTTGTCCGTGGACGTAGGCTAATTTGGCCGAACCACGTAAATACTTGTGTCATTTATTTCTCCACTCCTATATTATCATATTATTGTCGTCTATTTAATCTGATGTACTATTTGATCCGAGTGCCAGCCTAACAAATTTACATGAACGATCTCAGAAAATCTGCAACTCCGTTTGAATGTGAAGGTAATTCGGAAAGTTGAGCCTTTTTTCCAATCGATGGGACCAAATCCCAATTGTTGCAGCTTCACATAGGTTTCCTGTAGGGTTGCTCAGCATAGATTATGGATCATCCCAAACCACGAATAATAACAACGATGCATTAGGCATAGACAAGATGGGTGCCAGATGCAGGGATATGGCCAAACATCCATGGGGTGGGTGGCCTTTGACATCCGAAGTCACAGCACCAATTGATGACATCAGTTATCGTATGATGCGTCAGGCACTATGCTATTTCCCAACTACCAGTACTTCTCACACCAAATTTTGCCACATTTTGTCAGCCATTGGTGATGTTTATCGCAACACTCTCTGCATATGGAGGAAGATGTATGTCGTCGCACAAAGTTTGCAAGTTGCTCGATCTCCATGTATCTTTCGGTGAAATCTAAGAAGAGTGACAAGGCCATGGAAAATTTCTCGACAATCATCCGTAAAGGTGGTTTCGGGTTCGTGTACAAGGGCACTCTTGCAAATGGTGTCATCCTCCTTGTTAAAGTGTTTTCGGATGCATCATAACGAGGAGGTTAAAATTCATATTGAACTTCTAAAACGTTGACGATTGGGGATACTTATTTTGATTGTTTTAATGTGAATTGTTTTATAGGTCACTCATCTATCTCATGTGCATCATAAGAACCTTCCGGGATATTGCACAGAGTCATAGCTAGTTCTAGATATGAATTTATGGAAAACAAATCATTGTTTGATTCCCTTTTCGGTATTGAGACTTCTGATCAATTCAATTACCTATATAAAGTTCACATCCCAAATAAAAATAGTTTAAAGATCTTCATGCTACATTTGATGATTGGCTAAGATCGACTAATATCCTCCAATAAAACAATTAAAGGAAACAACATGTAAATTGTTGGTCCTCTGGAATGGCTCGAAAGATCTTGAACTTTGTCAGATGCACACTAAGGTGATCGACATTGGGTTTATTTAAATTGATACGTGTCATATATATTAAACTATTTTATAATATGTCGTTATGTGCTGAACAATGTTTCGAGATATGTTGTAAAAATGATTGTAGGCCTTGCACACTTGCATCATGGATGTAATTCATTAATCATTCATACATATGTCAAGAGTAGCAGCATTCTAGTGACAAAGACACTTGAAAGGGAAAATGTCTAATTTTGGAATATTGAGGCTAAAGCCCAACACTAGTGCACATGATGAATTGACAACCAAGCTAATCAGTAGCATAGGATTTGTAGATGATGAATAAGTTTGAATAAGTAATGTGATCTACAATATACATGTACATAATAAGAGTATGTGCCCAATCTAAAACCTTTTTTATTTGTCATGAAAAACTTGTGGCATCTTGTACCTTCACTTATCTTTGACATGGAATGACTTAATTTTCTTTCATGATTAATAAATCTTATCATCCCAAGTTTGCATCCACATTAGTATTGTTAGAGAAGATGCACATATATAGCTTTGGAGCATTTCTCTTTGAAGCTATATGTCACAAGCATCGTATAATGAAAGATCTAGAACCTTCAAACGATAACGTTCACATCGTGGAATGCGTAATATTTATCAATCCTAATGATATTGATATAAAACATATCAAAATTTCAATGATAGTTAATTTATTTGCTAAACACATAACACCTCGCTCAAGTTTTCATTATATATTTAGGAAAGCGCTATTTGCCCCCCTATTTTAGCTATCCCCCCTATTTGTTTTACAATTTCTGATAGTTCTCACCTCGTTCAGCAATATGTCTCAACAAGCGTCTTCAGCTTCAATTTTCGATAAAACCTTCATCAAGAGAGGGGCTCTGACCAGTTTTATCAAGGACCATTTCCGTGCTCAAAATATCATTGTTATATTGGATAAGCATAGGGACAACCGAAAAGTCACTTTCAAATGCTACTATTGGGGGAAATATCGCAACCCTCTAGGCTTAACTAACGATACTCGCAAAAGACAAATGGGACTCGTCTAATGGACAATGCACGCACTTGCGATATGCGAGAATATGAGATATCCTGAGTTTATTAATTAATTAATAAACAATTTCATTTGGTTATATTAGGTTCTATAAATTTAGGGGGGGCAAATAGCGCTTTCCTATATTTATAACATGTACAATATAATTGCCATGAGGTTTTTACTTCGGTTGAGTAAAAATTTGAACATCAAACCATCATTTCTACTCATAGACTTATTTTCATTTAAGTTAATAAGGCGGAAGAACCAAATTAATATATCTTTTTGTTACCTAAGTTTTATGTTTGCTGATGTGGATCACAATTAACCATTTTGGAATTTCTCAAGACATGCACAAAGCAATTGATATTGAGCGTGAGGAAGTGATTGTATCCTATTAGTTAATATAAGTGAAACCTCAAGCCCTTAGATTTGGATAGTTCATCACCCCAGCTACAACACTGTCGATAAGTGATGCATGAAACCCAGCCTTCTCCAAAGCATGAATCCCAGCAATGGTCGTACCTACAATGGAAATTGAGCTATCATAACCTCATGTGTTGTATACTCATGGAAACTCCTTCCTACAGAAGCCTTCAAAATCCATCTTAAATAATACTAATCGCACAATTTGCATGACCTAATTTTTCTCTAAAATATCCACAAAACTAGGGGTATTTTGGTGTTCATCCTAAAACACAAACACAATACATGGATCAATGGGTTAGAGTAGTGATTGCTAATTGTAAGCATCCACAAAGATGAATAACAATACCTGCAGGTGATGCAACCTCATCTTACAACTGCCCAGGGTGATTTTTGGTTTCCATTAACATCTTTGTAGCTCTAAAAATCTATCAAACGATGTAGAACTTTCATAAAATTATCTAAGAAAAAATCACCTAAATCTGTCAGTACTAAAGAACTTGCGATGAGCAAATATATATATATTACATTTCTGTTTGAGATGCTAAGGAAAGGGCAACATCTCTTGGTAGTCCCGCTGCAACATCACCGTCTGCTTCAGTTTCAATTGTAAGGTACAGATATGCTGGCCCAGTCCTACTATATAGCCCATCACATCACACTTTAGTAAGTATGTTTGATCAAAAAAACCAATTCATGTTCAACTATGCTTCATAGAAAAACATCAAGTTATATATTGGAAAACATAGTCATATATCTCCAGTCAAGATATACTGCATTTAGAAGCTTCTCATCAGCTACGTGAACACTTCCAACACCTTCAAAACCCGTTTTAACTATAAGGGAATCTTCTGGTAGCACTATATCTCCGAGACTCATAACTATAAACTTTAGAGACACGTCTCACATTGTGAAATTATTTCACCAAAATACATTTATGAAAACTAGGGTTAAAACAAGTGCCAAATGAAGTTGAGAAGTGTTTCATTAGAACATAGACCGAAAAAAAGAGGTGATAAAACTTGCTGCGGCAGTTCCCACTAAGCAAGGAGTGTTTGGCATTACTATTCTTATACCGTCATATCTCCTGCCCATTTCTACAAAAGAAATTGACTGATATATGTCATCTCAGAGAAAAGAATTACTTTGCAGTATATGCATCTCTCTCTCTCCCCCGGACGCATTTTGCCCATAACACTAATTTCTACGCTCTCCAAAAGAAGTAAAAGAATTAGACGCATGAGCCGTAGTAAGTATCTGAGCATTGGACGAGCAAACAGAGGCGCCAAAAGAAGTGAAGACTTTGCAGAGATCAGCAGAAAAAATGCGAGACGCAGAAAATATTTCGTCGCTATCGAGGCCCAGGAGGTAAAGGCCGCGGCCATCTGCTCTGCTCCGATGAATCCTATCTAAGCTTTCTTCAGACACACCGCCATCGCTCACTCAGAAACACAAACACAGATATTGGTCGCTTATTTCCCTTTTGGACAAGGCGATAAAATGAACTTCCAGAAATAACCCTCAAGTTTCTCCTAATTCCATTTTTATTACCCCTGCCCCAAATTACTTGGACCTTATTTTCTTTCGGCATTTTCTGAATCCTATCGAGATATATAGATTCGATCCGGTCCAGTCCCTCTACACACATGTTTCCCGACACTCTCCATCTACAACCCCTCATTGGTCAATTTCATGAGCATGGTGGAAAGCCACCATTCAATTCCACATTTTCTTTTACGTATGACAATTATTTTTCACTCTTTGACCCATGGGCATCACTTTCGACCTTCAACCCTCGGAAGACTATTCACCACCCCTCTAACTAATAATAGGGAATTTGGTAACAACCTCATAAACTAATATAAATAAAAAATCATTTAAATGATAGTGCGGTGTGCATGTGTTCCTTTGTGCCACCCTTTTAGCTCACCCTTTTTAGGATGCACGTACCCAAGTTGACCCACCCTTTTAGCACACCCTTTTTAGCCAAGCCAACCCAAATGGGTTCCGTTGTATCAACTGTAAATTGATTAAGATGTAAGAAGCTAAGTAGACTAGTTTTGATCTCTTATGTGCATTTTACATATTGGTGGAGATGATGGGTACTAGCCCCCACATCCAAGCATCCACCTCTTCTGCTTCGTAGGTAGCATTGCCCTCGCCATTGTCATTGACACTCTTGTTAGTCTCTTGTAGTAGTATCTCTTCCATTACCACCGCCTTAGTTCACTATTTAGGCCTCCCGACATCCATTGCTTCCTCCATCCAAGTCTTTTTTTGCGATCGCCATCTATACCTCTCTAGCACGCAAGCCCACTACACCTTCACCTTAGATACTCTCACTTTCTCACACCACTTTTATGTCTTGCCCCACCAACTCTTCCCCCTCACCTTAGGTTGCTCACTAACTTCTTGTCCCATGAGTTTCTCTGATCCCCCTCCTACGCGATAGCCCTCCTGTCCCCCACGAATATGTGAAATGCACATAAGAGATCAAAACCACTCTACTTAGCTTCTTATTTCTTAATCAATTTATAGTTGATACAACGGAACCCATTTGGGTTGGCTTGGCTAGGCTAAAAAGGGTGTGCTAAAAGGGTAGGTCATTTTGGGCACACACATCCTAAAAAGGGTGTGCTAAAAGGGTGGGTCAACTTGGGTATGTGCATCCTAAAAAGGGTGAGCTAAAAGGGGGGCACAAAGGAACACATGCACACCACAATAGAAACATATACAATTTTAGATTTATAATAAAGACTAAAATATACTACCCAAGAAAAACCTTTTCGCCTCTCGCTAGAGGTGTTCATAGCCTTGGGAATTACTAAATAACTTTACAAATATCTACCAAATCATCGGTAGCGCAGTCGTAGTGCCAAACATCACAAGGTTTCTTGACCTAGTATTGGTTTTCTTTGTCTTATGCCCACCCACACTTATACGCAGAATTGGAATAAAGGGGTCTGCAAAAATTTTATTCCGTATTGCATAGGTACAATATAAGCCCATATCAACATTCACACTCAAATTTGCATGTATAATTAGAAAAAAAAAAGTGTAAGGAATGACTATTATTATCCAAACACCAAAATGACTATTATTATCTAAACTTTTCTTCATTTCCGTAAATGTCATTAGTTTTGTTGTTTCAATAAATACATTTGGTCAATATGTGCTTAGGGCTTATTTATAGAAGCTATTTGCACAATAATAATAATAAAACACTTAGTTCATTCCCTATTTCTTTGTTTGTATAAGAAATTGTAAGAGCATTTGGAATAAATATAAATTTAGGAGCCAAAAGGTTTCCCATAAATAATATGACATTCTTTTAGTACATATGTTCCGTATATAATTATGTCATATACTATTGTTGATGTAATGTAAAGTGGGATCCAAGAATTATGGCTTTACAATTATGCATGCTTCTCATGTTTTTCATTTTTCTTATGGACACCTCTCTCTCACCTCGTTTCCTTCTTCTATTTCATGGTTCAGAATTAAAATTTTGGTCATTTGGCGTACAATTACGTCATTGGCTCTTTGGATAATATGGAAAGTGAGATGTGATTCTGTTTTTAACAATGCCCATATACAGCTCAACACTATGCTTATTGAATTCTAGATGTTGTTTGTTCACACACTTCATGACCATATATGATGATCTGCAGGGTTCGGATGATGTTTTGTGGCAATGGCAAGTGGCCTTTAAGAACCGATGGCAAGGACTCCAATTATTTTCAGAGACAACTGCTGATCCAAAGTGGAATTATGCCATACCTTCGTTTATGTTGGATAGTGGATAGTAAGTATTGTCTACTTGTTCATATATGACATCATCCGTATCATCAGATGTACTAGCTTTTGTATCTTACAAAAAGAAGTGCGATGAAATGTCTCCTTCTGTTTTTCTTATGTAGACTTTTCAAGTAATATACTAAGGTGTATCTTCCTTAAAAAAAATAAAAAATAAAAAATTATGGCATTACAACTCAATTTGTCGAAACCAAGGGTTGAACGTTATTAATACAAATATATTAATAGTGATTAAAACTAGCAACAAAACCAGGATTTCGCAATTCTAATCTTACCAAAGCTGTGAAGAAATGTGTAACTGATCATATTCTCTCTTTTACCCCCAAGTTGTTGTGAAAGGAATTGATCTATTGATGCATGACTCCTTGAAGAAAAATCCAACAAATACATACACAAGATAAGCTTTTACTACCAACTTGAGGACGGCATAGTCTTTTCGATATAATCATTAATGAGCCTTATGGGATGAACTAGTAGATGGATCATCACACAATTAGGCTATTATTTGTTCAAGAACGACACCCACACACATCATTCATGGACAAATGTAGGCATAATAGATTGGCAACACCACAACGTGGTATAGAATGGTATCTATCTATGTAACTATGGTCTATATATATATTCCGGAATATATATATATATATATATATATATATATAGAGAGAGAGAGAGAGAGAGAGACCTAGTCGTACACATGAGTCATGACTATGAAGCGAACCTTTCTTTATGCGAATCTAAATCCTCTACTTAAGCAAGTAGTGCGCGTCTATATCGAGATATGTAGAAATCTCAAAGTCAATGCGACGACTTTGAGATCTCTCTTGGCTTTCTTAGAAACCTCCTACACTATTTAATGGATCGTCTTCGTGTGTTTTGTTGGTAATTCATCCAACGGCTGTTCCTCTGTTGATCGGATCAGCTATGGCGTCCAGAACTACCCCTACTTGCAGGCGATTCATCGTCTTCCCGATTCTTCTGTTACTTCCGTCTCTCACTATCCTTGACATCCATCTCTGCACTGCCAAACCTCCGGCTGGTACTAATTACAAACACTAGATTCATGATTTAGCAGATAGATTAGTTCATTATATTTCAGTACCTGAGTTGAGCATGTTAGTAACATCAAAGTTATGATGTTCTATTTTATGTAGGGTTCGTCAGCATAGACTGTGGGTCATCCCAAACCAGGAATTACACTGATGGCTTAGGCATTGAATGGGCACCAGACATCACAATTTGGCCGGACATCAGCAGCTGGTCTTTGACGTCGGCTATAACACCCCCAACTGGCAACACTAGCGGTGGTGCAAAGTATCAGACGCTGCGCTACTTCCCTCCTGCCAGTAAATCGACATTAAATCAGAAGAAGTTTTGCTACACGTTGCCAGCCAAGGGCGATGATTACTACCTGGTTCGAGCCACATTCTGGTACGGGACATCGGCAACGACGACGTTGTATGGCACGCGTGTGCCAGGCATCATAAGCTTCAGGGTGGTGGTAGACACATTCACAGGAGCACAGATCACCATTACGCTACCACAAACCTCCCCGCAGACGGAGGAGATGTACGTTCGGGCACAGAGTGGGAGCTCATCGGTGTCGGTGTGTTTTTCCGCGGCATCTGACAATAGTGACAGCCCGTTCATAAACGCATTGGAGTTGCGTCCTCTTTCATCGGATATGTTGTTTGTGTCTGTGATGAACAGTACAAACACTGCACTCCGCACTGCATCTCGACTGGACTTTGGTGCGTCTGCGTCTGGCCCTCCCATCATAAGGTAAATCTCATGTCCAAACTGGGAATGGTGGGCCCATGTTTGCATGCAGTATATTGTATTGAGTTCTTGACTTAGTGAGCCTTGTGTGTGTTGAGTTTGCACTTACTTGAGCATTGAACCGGCGGTATCAGGTATCCAGATGACTCCCTAGACAGATTGTGGGTGGCGAATACGACAGGGCCTACCATCCAGACAAGTTTGGCTGTGGACGTTGAGGGGATGCACGATTCCCCACCCGTTTCAGTGCTCCAAACGAGCCTCGTGGCCTCCAGCAACGCTGGCTTTTATTACAACCTCACACGTAATCTGGCTGGCACCTCCTCCGCCTACTATTATCTGGCATTCTACTTCGCCGAGGTTGACTCGCGTGTCAATGCTTCGGGACTCCGTGTGTTCGATATCTGGGTCAACGGAAGGTCATTTTTCTCAAACGTTGACGTCTATAACAGGGTGCATTCCTATTTGGCCTTTGAGATTTACAGTTCCAAGCCTCAGGGACCCTACTCTGACCACATCCTCATCAACGTCACATCCACGCCGTCTTCCGTCTATCCCCCTTTCATTGCAGCGCTTGAGATCCTCCAAGGCTTGGACAATCCCATGGTCTCCGCCACATCCCTCGTCGACAGTAAGCTAGCTACTCTGTTTTCATCAATGCATTGGAACTACTCTGTGCTTTATTCAATGTATTACCCTAAACTGTGAAGATTCAACAAGAAAGAAAGAAGGAAGATAGAAACGATAGTTTTTGGTTTGTTTTAGTTTCTCGGACGTGTCCGTTACAAAACGTGCACCTACCTCTTCATATTATAGAGGGTTACATATTTTCCTAAAACTAGAATATTAAAATAAGATAATGGCAATCACGTTTCCAACATTAAAACGATTGTAACATAAAACAAATACATCGTTTTTCATCGGAGCCATTTACTAACTAGTTGTGTATCCTAATTGTTAACAGTCCTGGGGGTTCAAGGTATAACTACTGCACTATCCAAGAACTTAAGTAGATTCACAGGGGACCCGTGTTTCCCTGTGGAATATAAATATCCATGGCTCAATTGTACCGGCAAAGGCATCCTCCCTACTCGAGTGACTTCTATGTGGGTAGATATACATTGAATATTGAATGTTTATCCTATTTTTGCCTCTTATTTTCCTCAATTGTGGTGAACCATGTCGAAATTTCAACCGATGATTCGTATCTCATGTGGCTCTAAATAATAGATCCTTGTCTAACTGGAACCTAGTGGGAAATATACCAAGCAGCATCAACAATCTTGATCAAGTTGTAAACATGTAAGGTTGCATCCTTTTAAGATTTCTGTTGTAAACTATGCCTTGAAGGATTAAATGGTAAAGTTTTCTTATAATTGGCGTACATGATAAACTGAGAAATCACTGTAACTCAAAGATATTACCCTATGCAATACTTACCCATTTTGATACAGCTCTTTGGATGGCAATGCATTGGAGGGGCCTATCCCGGTCGATCTGAGCAACTTGAAGAACCTCGAATCGCTGTAATTGACTGCTCCATTCGCCATTTATGCTCTCATTCATGTACTAGTTGAAATTAAGGGGGAATATATAGATGTGGTTCTAAGAGCTCATTTAGCAATAAGGATCACAAGAATAATAAGCATCATGTACACATCTCTAACCCTTCATACTGTAAATGCAAGGAGTAATAATATGCGAGGTAGAATGATCCTTATTGTTTTACCGTCGGGTTTGTCTGCAGGAACCTGAGCTATAATAAGTTGAGTGGAGGCATCCCTGATTCACTTGCGAAATTGCCCAAATTGACATATCTGTGAGGGGCAATTCAGTTTGTTATTGATATTCCTGGATTTCTATTGCTTGAATTTTCATGTCAGAGTTATCATTATTCTTTTGCCACGTGCTTGAAGGGACTTACGATACAATAACTTGAGCGGAGAGATTCCTCTGCTACTGCAACAGAGGGCAGAGAATGGTCAGCTCATATTCAGGTGCGTGCGGTTACTCTTTTGCCTTACAAAATAAACTACCTGCATTTCATTAATCCATTTAAACAGCTTATGCACAAATACTTGATAAATTTGCCAATCGGCTCACTTATTGCAATAAAAACACAAGTAATTCCAAAAGCTCCTACCTGAAAGAAACCTAAAGTGAACTAATTATGGTTTCCTATTTCTATAGAACTGAGGGAAACAACTTTCAGAGCAACCAACCAAAGACATCACCATCGCCACCGCCACCGCCACCGAAACAAAGTCGGCTTCCGTTGATAATTGGAGTGGTGGTTGGGGTTGTTGTGGTTCTTTGTGTTGCCATTGTGTGCATAGTCATTGTGTGCAGAAGAAGAAGAAGAAGAAGAAAACTTGCAATTCCTACTTCCCACAATGAAGCAGCTGTTCAGAATAAAGAAATTCCTTCTCAAAATCATGCAAATCAAGCATACCAACCGCATGGCCTTGCGACCTCAAAAACTGAACCTTATCCTAACGGTCAGAATCAAGAAAATTCTTTCTCATTTTTTATTGGGTTCTTATAAGCATACCTCGGACGCTTGAACCACTTGCACCCTTTCGATTTGGGCACTCTTTTATACACACTCTGCCGCGCGCACACACACTTTCACTCCCCTCGTTGATATATTATTGAATATGGATAGCTCTGTCTTCTCCGTCCGACTTCGAAATTTAACACCTTTAAGTATCGTAATAATTTCTTGGCAGTGTCGTTGATATTGGTAAAACAATTTATGCAGTTGTGAGCCACACAAGAGTAATTGAAGCTACAAATGCTGCCCGTCGCTTCACGCATGGAGAAATTCAGAGAATCACCAACAATTGCTTGGAAGAGATCGGCAGTGGTGGTTTTGGAATCGTGTATAAGGGACACCTTGGAGAGGGTAAATTCGTTGCTGTCAAAGTATCGTCCCATGCATCACAACATGGCTCAGAGCAATTCTTGAATGAGGTACTATATAATAATTTCATAATGCCCTCCTAAAAAAGACAAGATTGATGAACCATTAAATTGGCAAAAGATGATCCTTAACTAGTTGAATGCCTCTTCATATTCTGTCTAACTGTCATTAATAATTCATTTGGCTACTTTAATGGACATCTAAATATAGGTAGCTGTTCTATCACGAGTACATCACAAGAACCTTGTGCGATTGCTGGGATATTGCACTGAGGAAAGGCTAGTGCTAGTTTATGAATTTATGCCAAATGGATCATTATTTGATCGCCTCTTTAGTGAGATTTCTTATCTTCTCCTATGTTCTGTATATGTTGGTAACACAATCTGTTGAATTTGCTCAATAGATGTTTTATTTCATTTTCCAAGTTAATACAAAGTTTCAGGATGATATGGACTAAACTAACTTTATTTCCTTCTTCAAAAGTCTCTAAAAAACAAAAAGGAAACACATCATTAGCACCGACAGCTACTCCTTTGACATGGATTCAAAGATTACAAATTTTGTTGGATGCAGCCAGAGGTGATAGATATTGGATTCCTTTCAATTAACATACATACATACATATATATATTATACTTTGTTATTATATGCTAATTCTACTTAGCCGTAATTTGTTACAAAATGATTATAGGTCTTGCATACTTACACCACAGTTGTGACCCAAAAATCATTCACATGGATGTCAAGAGTAGCAACATTCTAATGACTAAAAACTTGGAAGGGAAAGTGTCGGATTTCGGAATATCAAGGCCAAATTTCAGTGATGGAGGCATTCAATTAGCGACACAGCTAGTGGGTTCTTTAGGATATATGGATCCAGAGTATGTATTACCAACTTAATACACATAAAACTTGGAAATCTTTTCGAAGAAATAATCTGTTATGTTAAATTACCTGTTACATGTCCCCATGACATGTAACAGTAAATTATTTGAAGTACCAATGCTTAACTTTAGCATTATGTAACGTTTCCATGATTAATCAATGATGATATCATTTCTAGGCTTGCATCCACATCAATATTGTCGGAAAAGGTTGATATATACAGCTTTGGAGTTGTTCTCTTTGAAGCTCTATGTGGCAAACCTCCTCTTATAAGAGATCGCGGAGGCCCAAAACACAAAATTCTCATCGTAGATTGGGTATTAATATTATCAAATGATAAGTGAAAATTCAAGTCAAATCTTAGCTTCCCTAAAATCACTCAATTTTTATTGTTACAGGCTAGACCGTATTATGAAAAGGGTGCAATAGAGGAGATTGTAGACCGAAAAATTGGAGAAAACTACAATGCCTCATCCATATGGAAAGTGGCAGAGATTGCCATGGCATGTGCTCAATTTACGGGTAGAAAACGACCAACAATGAATGAAGTTTGCAATGAGCTTGCTGAGGCCTTGAGGTTAGAGATGAGCTCTAATACAATCTCGCCTACAACTACAGGAGAATATTTCCCCCCGATTGACGTGAATGCGAGATGATCAAGAATAAATACGGACATCTCATCTATGGTTTGTTCTCAATACATTTGATTTGATGCACAATGTAATTCAGAAGTTAACCAATCATTTCCAGAATGTATTATTTTCATTGAAGACGTTTGAATATCAAACTATCATTTTCATTGATTAAGTTATTTTTGTTTAGATAATAATTTATTTTCTAAGTCAACAATGATCTAAGCTCCGAGTGCAAGATGCTTGATTGATGAGATCAAGAGAGTAGCAGAGTTCATTTGAAAGTAAACAAGAAAGAACGAATAGTTGATGGATTAACAAAAGAAAAACTTAATGTCATTATATAGGTTGCACGCAAAACGATTGATTATAAGTATTATGATCAGAAAGAAAACAAGAAAATTGTGTGATTCTAGAACTCATGATTATAAATTTATGATATCCAACATTTCAGGACCCTTAACAAATGAGAAGGCTGAATATAAACTTTGTGGTTAGAAAGTATGAGGTTAATGTAGAGAAAAGACAAGATTAAAAACGTTCGGAAAGGAATTCAACGTATCAGTAATGAAGGAGAAGATGGCGTTTTTTTATGTAGAGTAGCAGTTTTGATAGTATTTATTTCGCTTGAAATATGTGAGAGCACTTATAGTTTCCTGTTTTTAGGAATGTAGGGGTGCACGTGAATGACAACCCTTTTAAGGATATAAGTTTGAATATTTTGGTAACTTCTTGTGTTCTTATATGTATTCTCAGATGTGGCCATAGTGCCTTATATGTATATATTTGTTTTGGTTTAGGGTTTAGGGTTCTATATAGCTCCCTGAACCTCTTCCTCTTGAAGTAACGATGTGAAATTCTCAAGGGGGAGTAAGGGATTTCTTAGTGAATATGTAAATGTTGTGGCCATGCCATCTTCCTTTAAAGGTAGACATGGACACATCTCGGAGCCAAATCCAACATCAAATTGCTTCACCTACCTGGCAACTATAATCATTTGGCTCCTAATATCCTCATTCTACACATTACCTCCACTATTCACTAAGAGGTCAATTGATTCTCCAGGTTTTTTGGATTCAAGTGCCATATATTGATCCTTGAATTATTTCCCAACTTATCACATTCACCTTAATCATCATTAAATCAAGTGCCATATATTGATCCTAAGCATTGAATTGGGTTATTCAGATCTCTTATTCTAATGGGCCGAACATCTAGTCCAAGAATGATGTTGAGAAGCTCCTAGATAGAATCCACAATGTGGATAGGTTGAGTCTTACAGAAATCAACTTTGGTATGCCCTAGAATGTTATTTTACCTTTCCTTTCCCATTCTAAAAAGTGATGCAGAAGAGGGACAGGGGGGTCATTATGTATTTGGTTTTTTTATGTTTGCCTTTCTCATTGTGAAAAGAGATGGGGAAGAGGAAAAAAGGGAAATTTGCATTTTGGGTTTTGGTTTGTGTGAGAAATAAAAAAGGGTTCGAGAAGAGAAAGTTTTAGGGTTTATGAGTTTTTTTCTAGATTACCATCTTTCTATGTCTTCTTCATGCATTATTATTCTTCAAGGCGTGTTAGGGATTGGTTGTTTTAATCTACGTCTTCACCTCTCCACACCTATGGTGGTTATCAGAGTTTATGAGAACTTTAGTGGGAGGAAACGTCGAGCTATGGATGTATTTAGAGATCAATCCTTCGCATTTTAAGTCATACCAGAGTGAGGTGCTCAACCCTAATGTAAGTCGAATCACATAAAATGAATATCGCAATATATTCACTTGGTTTGACATTTGTGACTTTTGATGGGTCTCATCATCCTATTGACTCTACTCTTAGATTGAGACTTGGCACAAATCCACACATGAAACTCAAAAGGCTCCAACACTGGAAAGTTTCTCATCTAGCATTTCGAATTGTTGTAACTTGTGACTTCATCTCACTATGAGTCCCACTTTCACCATCACTTGTTGAAACCATCTGCACTATTTGCCCAAACACTCACAAAGTAAATGAACTAATCCTCATTACACGTGCTCTTATCTCCTCCACAAGTTATGTTCAATAAGCAGTGTGTAAATGTTTCAGCTTTGATACACCATAAGAAGTGTGAAACCTTTGTAGCTTTCATACCACGTTAACGATTGCATGGACAAATAGAGATTGATCATTTATGTATTGAGCATGCAAAACATCACGCAAAAGATATAGACATATTGTCTTACAATAAAGAATGAGACATGGTTTCGTGTTGTCAATGGCACATGATGGGAAACCATCTCTAAAGCGAGAAATTTATCTAATTTAAAATGTTATTTCCAAATAAACACAAAAGAACAAGTTTCAAACTCAACACAATTCTTCCTTGAAAGGAATATAAATATCACTAGGATAACTATTTCATATATTAAATAAGTATATTCTGAAAGATGTACCTACAACTTGTGTACAAAATCAAAAACTTGAAGATCTTTGGATGTTGCTTGCCCCCATTACTATATGGCATATATGGACAGCAAGGTGTACCAGGGTATTTTCCGCACACAAACGCCCTCCAGCTGAATCGATTAAGCTAATTTGGCACACACTCATAACTACACTAAGAGCTCAATATGAGCGGATTAATGGTACTAATGATGCTGCAGACCTAATGAGGCTGAATTTTCGAAAAAGATGGTGTACGACACCGATGGCAGCAGCAAATGGAATGGATATACTATGGAAGTATGATGTACCCAGATGGTTGTTTCCCCCTCCCATTAGTTGAACGAGGGGCGTGAAAGACATGGCAAGTGGGATAGTGAAGGTAGGTGATGTATCTGAAAGGATGGCTTGAGTCATATGTAAAAGTGTAAGATAAATAAGTGAGATCTCTTGTATGTAGGCTAGGATAATCTTGGCACGGCCTACCTGAGAAAGGGATCGTGTTCATGTATATTTTAACTAATGGAGTATATTCTTTTTTGGAAAAAAAAAAGATATTTTTATTTATTTTTATTTTTATTTATTTAAAAATAAATTTTAAAAAAAATAAATTTTAAAAAAAATAAATTAAATCATGTTTTCCTTTTAATGCCTTATTCTCACATTTTGAAAAAATTTAAAATTTAAAATAATGAAATTTTTTTAATTTTTTAATTTGAATTTTGACCTAAGTTGAAAACCGAAACCGAACCATGAAACTGCGGTTTTACTTGCTTAATGGCTTAATAGTTTGAAATTTTTTAATGGTTTGGTTTAAAGGTTTTGTGGTTCGGTTCAAGTTTCAAAACTTTTAAACGGTTCGGTTTCAAACCGGTTCGGATTTTACCCTCTTGAACCGAACTGAACCATTGCCGATTGTTAGATATAATGGGAGCTCTAGCTCATTTGGCCCAAAAAGATGAGATATATGTATGAGGGAAGGACTAACCTCCAATCCATTAAGAAAGAACAATAATTTACCCCATTAAATACACCACCACAATTGACCTATACAAGAATATGTTTAAACAATTAAAATAAAAAAATAAAAAAAGGTTAAATCGTTTAAACCCCGATTTCTAACCGTTGAAATGGAACCGTTCAAACTATGAAGCCGTTAAGCCGCGATTTTTGCAGTTTGGTTCGATGTTCTGTTCAAAACTAATCGTTGCCGGCTTGTTATTAACAACTGTAGTAAATATAAAGGGTAAAATCAAGGACATTACATGCTATATCAGATAATCAGAGTATGCAAGCACTATATTTATACATAAATAAATATAGAAGAACGCGATAATTTTAAAATATGTTTAAATCAATGTCAATTCTATCTAGCAAGAATTACTCTCCTCTTATTTTTGGCATTGGTTTTCGCTTTGCTACAATTGAACGTGAGTAGTGTTAAACACAACATTGTAGTATGAAAGAGGTGCATCCCACACTCAATATACATAACAAGAGCATACCAAATGAAACACGACAATTCGCAATGCCCTAGAGGCATGATAAATGTCCTAGCTGTAATTGTTTCATTCTACATGATATAACTTTTTGTCCACGCATACTTTTGGTTAATTCTGCATGATATATAGTAAACGATTCTACCCGTTAAAATCGAACATCTTATTTTAATTTGATGTAGAGTAATGTCGATGGATTAAGTTCGAGTTTCTCTCGAACCTTCCTCGAGGAATGGAATAAAAAGGTAAAACAATAAAATCAAAGATCCTGTCCAAGTTGGACTTCCTCTTAGCAAAGCAAACAAGATAAAATAAAGATGTTGAAAGTGGCCAAGCCCACCAAATTTCCCTTACAAAGATATTGTGTACGTTAGTTTTTTGGACTATCTCTTAACAAAGAGAAAAAGATGCTTGATAGTTTGTGTTTTTTTTTTTGTGGAGCTGGAAAGTATTATGAAGAACCATGTGAATGTTGGCATGGCCTTACATTACGTTGTCGTGAGGATTTTCGGCCATGGTGAGAAAACCAAGTGGGATGGATAAAATGGGGATGTGCAACATTGCACATGCACTTTGAAGATTTGTAAAATAAGAATAAGAAACAAATGTAAAAAGGAAGTGTAAATGTAAGGTGTTAAAAGTGCACTACAAAAATTCATCAAGTGTAAATGTGATGTGCACTTATGTGCACATGCACATATAAACTAAAGGGAGAGTACATGAAGTACGAGTGTAGTGAGTAGTGGGCATAGTGTGTGTGTGAGGAGAGGGTGTTAAGGCCCCATCAATCTCTCCTCCTAAGATTAAGGCAAATATTACCCCATTGAAAGAAGGGGGATATTTGACCTCTTCTTTATGTAATGTGTCTCACCCCTTACTACTATAAAAGGGAGTGAGGGGCCATTTTTGAGGGGCTTCCAGTTTTTGGGTTTCTTTGGGTTGTCATTAGGGTTTCAGAATTTTGGATTTTAGGATCTCGTTTTAGGGGTTTCATTCGTCGTCTTCTTCTTCTTCTTCTTCTTCTTTTTCTTTTCCCCTATCTAGTTAGGGTTTCATCTAGAGGGTTTACATTCGGCCTACGCGGCCATGGTTGTAATTCATGTGGTGTTTTCGTAATATAATCATTCGATGAATCTTGTCTTATCTTGTCTTTAATCTTAATCTCTCCAATCTTAACCTCTCTAATCTTAACCTTTCCCTTCTCGGTTAAACTCTCAAGCTTCTTTCCCTTCTCTTAATCCCTAGTCCAAGACCCCCGTGGTCCCCCCCCCTTTTCAACACGTACTCGTGGATTTCCGTCACAACGTTTAATTAAAAACTATGTTGACAACTAACAATCGGCGGCGGTTCCGTTCAGTTTAAGAGTGTCAAAACCGAATCACTTAAAAAATTTTGAAACTTGAATCGAACCACAAAACCATTTGAACAAAAATTGTTTTGACCAAACCATTAAAACAAATCCAAACCGTTAAAACTGAAGTTCTCTGGTTCGGTTTTGATTTTCAACTTAAGTCAAAATTCAAATTCAAAATTATTATTATTTTTCATTATTATAAATTTTAATATTTCAAGATTTTAAAGATTTTCCTAAAATGTGAGAATTAAGCTTAAAAATGAAAAGATTATTTAAAAAAATAAAAAAGTGTTAAACTGTTTAAACTGAACTGAACCGAACCAAACCGTTTAAATCGTTAAGTCGTGGTTTCATGGTTCGGTTTCTTGGCGATGGATATTGACAACTGTAATAAAAATAAAGGGTAAAATCAAGAACATTACATTTCAGAGTAATATCAAAGTATGCAAGCATTGTATTGTGAAATGCACATAACAGATAAAAACTAGCCTACTTAGCTTCTTATTTCTTACTCAATTTATAGTCCATACAAAGGTACCCATTTGGGCTGGCTTAGCTACATGCATGCTAAAATGGGTGTGCTACTAAAACGAGTGTGCTAAAAGTGTGGGTTGGCTTATCTACATGCCTACTAAAACGGGTGTGCTAAAACTGTGGGTTGGCTTAGCTACATGCCTATTAAAAAGGGTGTGCTAAAAAGGGTGGCACAAAGGAACAGATGCACATCTTAGTATTTAAACATAAATAAATAAATATAGAAGAACAAGATAACTTGAGAATATCTTTAAATCAATGTCCTACTATCTATCCTCCATGGTATCCGCCCACCCACCAAAATTTAACAAAAACCTTCCTATAACAGAGATATCCCCATTTTCTTTTATCCTCCTTTCCTATAACTATGATTGATTGATTGATTACATTCTTATCATTCTTCAACTTCATCTTCTTCTAATACTTCCTTGTTTCATAATTATCATCCACTTTCATATGTTCTCAACTGCGGTGCAATTTCCCGAGGGTAATGAAGACCATCACCAGAATTAGGATTTTAGATTTAGGTATCCCCACATCAGCTTATATATTAGTAACCGCCTCCATGTTGTTTTCATGTAGGGTTTGTCAGCATAGACTGTGGATCAGCCCAAACCACGAATTACACTGACTTTCGAATGTCTCGTGGTCATATGTCTAGACTCTGACCATCGTCGATCATAGCAAAAGGATTCTGGAACTTCTTGATCTCTTTCTGCCCACCATTACTCGTTGCATCCAAAGTCAAGGGGACAATTGTTGGAGCTCCCATCCATTGATCACATTTTCATAACGCTACTCCATTCGTCACATTTTCATGTTTTGTTTATCTAACCACAATTATTTCAGCTATGGGATCCTACACTACCTCTAGTTATAGTCCATCCATGGTCTTCCCGATTCTTCTCTTATTCCCTTGTCTTAGAATGTAATTTAGAAGTTAACCAATCATTGCCAGAATGTATCATTTTCATTGAAGACGTTTGAACATCAAACTATCGTTTTCATTCATGAAGTTATTTTTGTTTAGTTGATAAAGGGGATTAGTGAAAGTTTATGGCACACTAAGGGTCATCAAATATCATTCATGATCATAATCAATATCTTTACCTTAGTACAGAGAAAGTCATGAAAAACAATGCGTACAAGTGCATCGAGGCAAAATTGTAGGGGTTCTAAGTAAAAAATGATCTAAGGTCCAAGTGCAAGATGCTTGACTGATGAGATCAGGAGAGTAGCAATATCCATTAGAAAGTAAACAAGAAAGAACAAATAGTCGATGGATAAACAAAAGAAAAACTTAATGTCATTATATAGGTTGCAGGAAAAATGATTGATTAGAAGTATTATGATCGGTAAGAAAAGAAGAAAATTGTGTGATTCTAGAACTCATGATTATAAATTTATGATGTCCAACATTACCGGACCCTTAACAAATGAGAAGGCTGAATATAAACATTGTGGTTAGAAAGTACGAGGTAATGTAGCGAGAAGACAAGGTCAACAAAGTCAGAAAAGGAATTCAACGGATTAGTAATTAAGGAGGAGATGGCGTTTCTGATTAAGTGACAGTTTTGATAGTATTTATTTCGCTTGAAATATGTGACAACACTTAAGTTTCACTTTTTTGGGAATGTAGTGACCAAGGTGGATGTGAATGACAACCCTTTGAGGATATAAGTTTGAATATTTGGTAACTACTTGTATTCTTCTTATATGTATTCTCATATGTGGGCATAGTGCCTTATATGTATATATTTGTTTTGGTTTACAATTTATGGTTCAAAAGGTCCCTATCTTAGCTCTTCCTCTTGAAGTAACGATGCTAAATTCACGAGAGTAAGGGATTTCTTAATGCAGATGTAAACGTTGAATGCGGGTATCTAATGGACGTATTCACACTATCTCCTTTTGTACACACTAGGTTTAGGCTATTTATGTAAATTATGAGAAGGGTAGTTGCCCTAAGTTAGTCAGTATATAAATTGACTTTGTAACCTTGTTCTGATGGTTGAATAATTTAGTTCATCTTGTGCCCAACGTCTCTCTCTTGCATTCTTGTCATGTCTTGTTTCTCTATTTCTGTTTCTGATCCCATTAATCTACGTTGAGTGGATCCACTTATGATCCTAACTTTAGAAGAGTGTTGAGATTATTCCGCACTAGACGACCGCATCTCCAACATCTGGTATTAGAGCTGGAGGTTCTTTCGATTCTGCTGCTGCCATCTATCTAGTTTCCACCAGCAACTCTTCTTCTGTACACCGTGAAGATCTTGGTTGCATACTCTTCTCTACATCGTTTTCGTGAAGAGACACTGGCAAAATCTGCACTCCACTTTTCTAAATCACCATTGAAGTGAGCCAAGCAATTGGACTTCACTCTTGTGATTCTAGCCGCTCGGAGTGAGATTTCGCTTCACAACATCTCTTCCTCAGTCGTACTATTAGAATATTAAAATATTAATATTAAAAATAAGACATTATTAGAAATAGGAAATATATCATAAATAAAGAAAATAAAACTAACTAATGTAACTACATATTACGTGACTTTTGTTCACACAACCATTGGTTAGAAAGTTATCTTCATGTGAGATTTGATCACAATGATCATTCCAATTTCAAGCTTCCCTATGATCTCTATTGCCTATAAAATGTAACATCTACCATGAATACATGTAATCTTTCTTTCTTCATAATATTAATTCATATGTATCAACTTGTTATTCTTTGTTAGATAGTACTTTAAATTCCTACATGGTATCAGAACCTTCTAATAGGAATTAAGGAACAACCATCAAGAAGATCGATCTGGAAGCTATACGAAGATGGAGTCTAACACAAATTCAACAAACAAAACGTGAATGACAAGAAAGTACAGCATGGAGAAACTCAACGACAAAAATTATAGAATGTGGAAATTAAGGATGAGTTTAATCCTCGAAAGAGCACAATTAATTGAAGAGAATAGTGCGGAATATTGCTCGGCCTCAACCGAGTCTTGAATCACAGAGATGGGAAAAACACAGAAATGGGAAGTAGAGAGTACACAGAATATTTACGTGGAAAACCCTAATGGCAAAAACTACGGGAGCCCACAGGCTCCAAGCTATCACTATATATAGGAAAGATACAATCAAAGTCGGAGGCAACGACCTCGTGCTCTGTATCTTTGCCAACCAGCGGTTACAACAGAGTATAACTCTATATCTCCTCTCTCTGTATACAACAGTTATCTCAACAACAATATGACAACCCTACACTAAAGTGATTGCCCTAAGTCATATTTATACTTATATGAACTTAGGGCTATTTACAAATATAGCCTTAATAGGCTTTACTCAAAACCTATTTACAAATATGTCTTCTCTTCCAAATCTCACCGGGTCCTCTTCGTTCATAACTGGATCCCATCCGGAGGGACCATCTTCCCAACAATCTCCCCCTTCACTCCGGCATTAAATGTCTTGTCAGACCAATCCTCTTTCGGCACGCATCCAGCTTGTCGGTCGTCAACATCTTGGTCAACATATCCGACCTGTTCTCCTCCGTGTGGATCTTCGTCAACACGAACTGTTGATCTTCTACTCTCTCCCGAATCCAGTGATACCTCCGATGGATATGTTTCGTCCGGGAATTGTAGGTTGTGTTCTTTGCAAGGTGGATGACACTCTGACTATCGCAGTAGAGCCGATATTCCTCGTGTTGGATCCCTAGCTCTCTGATGAAGTCCTTTATCTAGATTATGTCCTTGCCGGCTTCCACAACTGCCATGTACTCCACCTCCGTGGTTGAGAGCGCAATCGTCTTCTGCAGCCTCGATTGCCATGAAACAGCTCCCCCTACATAAGTCATGACATATCCGGATGCCGACCAACTGGTATTCCTATTAGCCAACATATGCAAATCCGTGAATCCGTCAAGTTGGGGATTACCAAAGCCGAACCGGAGACACATACGCGAGGTGCCTTTCAGATACCGGAGTATCCACTTGACCGTGTTCCAGTGCTCTTTTTTGGGATTGCTCATGAACCGGCTCACCACTCCGACTACATATTTGATATCCGGTCGGGTGCACACCATTGCATACATTAAGCTTCCGATGGCAGAGGCATATGGTATCTTGATCATATCTGGCTTCTCTACCTTCGTCTTCTGGCTCTGCTTTCCAAACAACTTGCAATTTTTCGGAAGTGTCAATCCGACCGGTTTCGCCTCCGACATGTTGAACCTTTGGAGTACCTTTGTGACGCACTTTTCCTATGACAACCACAACACCTTCTTCGACCGGTCCCAGTTGATGTGCATTCCTAATATCTGTCTTGTAGGCCCCAAGTCTTTCATTGAGAAGGTCCGGTTCAGAGCCTTCTTCATCATTCGTATCTTGACTTGATCTCGTCCGACGATCAGCATATCATCCATGTATAGGAGCAATATCAGGAAGTCTCTTTCGTCAAATTTCTTCACAAACACGCAATGATTGGCTTGTGTTTTGTGGTACCCTTCATCGGTCATGAAGGAGTCGAACTTCCGGTACCATTGTAGGGGAGCTTGCTTCAGTCCGTATAAGCTCTTCTTCAACCAGCACACCACATGCTCCTTACCTTTCTTCTCAAATCCTTCCGGTTGATGCATGTAGATCTCTTCTTCGAGGTCGACATGACGTCCAGTTGCTCTACCTCGAGGTCCATGCTTGCCGCTATGCCTAATACCGTCCGGATGGATGTCATCTTTACTATCGGAGCAAAGATTTCATCAAAGTCCACTCCTTTCTTCTGTGGAAGCCCTTCACCACGATTCGGGCCTTATACCTTGGTGGATTTCCGGCATCTCCTGGTTTGAGCTTGTACACCTACTTGTTCCGGAGTGCTCTCTTCCCTTTCGGCAACTCCATCAGTTCATATGTGTGGTTCTCATGCAGGGAATCCATCTCGTCCCACATGACACTCAACCACTTGCTGCTGTGGGTGTCTCTCTTTGCTTCTTCGAAGCTTTCCCGCTACCCATCATCGGTTAGCAACACACGCTCTACATTCGGAAATCTCTGGGGGCTCTTCTCTCTTGGAGTGGATATCTTCGTCCTTGGTTTCTGACTACCGGTTCCTCCGTTTGTTCCTCATCCACATCCAATTCGGGATCGTGTCCGATTTCGGTGTCTTCTTCTTCTTCTTCTTCTTCTTCTTCGGTCGGATTTGTTTTTTGTCCATATCCGGTCGGTTCGTCAAGTGTCATCCGGTTGCCGGCCAACATCCGATTTTCAACCGGGTAGGTCCTTGAGTCCTCAAACGGGTTTTCATTGGTAGATCCGGAGTTCATCATCTTCTTCTCTGACTCCTTGTCAACAATGGTCTTGTCTTCCATGAAGACTATATCCCGACTCCGGAACACCTTCTTGTCGACCAGATCCCACACCCGGTAACCGAACTCATCATTGCCGTATCCAAGCAATATGCATGGCCTGAACTTTGGATCCAACTTTCCTCTCTTGGCCTTTGCAACATGCACATATGTGAGACACCCGAACACCTTCAGATGCCGGTAAGATACATCTTTACTGGTCCATACTTTCTGAGGTAGGTCTCCTTCCAAAGGTGATGAGGGTGCTTTGTTTATCACATAGGTTGTTGTCGTTAGTGCCTCGGCCCAAAACATCTTGGGAAACTTGGCATGTGCAAGCATGCTCCAGACTCTCTCCATTATGGTCCGGTTCATCCTTTCAGCACCCTCGTTTTGTTCTCGCGTCTTGGCACGGTAAACTCAAGCCGAATTCCCTTTGACTGGCAGTACTCCTCGAACTGCCCCTAGTATTCTCCTCCGTTGTCCGCTCGAACTGCCTTCAGCTTTTGACTGGTTTCCCTTTCCACTCTCACGTGGAGCTCCTTGATGACAGATAACACTTGATCCTTTGTCTTTAGTGGTGAGACCCACAGCTTCCGGTTATGATCATCTATGAATGTCACGAAGTACTGCGATCCGACATGTGCCTTTGTGTCCACTTGACACACATCGGTATGCACCAGCTCCAGTAGTGCATTACGTCTCATCGGTGGTCTTGACCAGAAGGAGGTCCGGTTTTGCTTGCCGCCAAG
The DNA here is from genome assembly GCF_043228905.1 of Azolla caroliniana. NCBI lineage: Eukaryota > Viridiplantae > Streptophyta > Polypodiopsida > Salviniales > Salviniaceae > Azolla > Azolla caroliniana. The sequence continues at coordinate 15,235,116 of NW_028230455.1, forward strand.
CAATCAATGCACTTCTCAAGTTGCACGTCCTTCACCGGAATGAGATTGTCTTCGACAAGTCTCTTCATCCCCTTCTGCCACAACTCACCGATAGTGTCATATGCTACGTTCAGTTCTTCTCGGAAATATCCGGGCATTCATCAAGTACAATGTGTTGACCTTCCAGGCTAGAGCCACTATTAGGCTCCCTATGCTGAACTTCATACTCTGTTCCGGATGCTACCCGTGTAGCCTTCATCATCTAGGTGACCGACTGATATCAGGTTTAGACGAACCTCCGAAACGTGTCGGACATCCGTCAGCAGCAACTTGCATCCGGTTGATGTCGTCAACAACAAATCTCCTATGCCGACAATTCGGCATGCACCTTCATTCCCCATCCGGACACAACCGTGATCTCCGACTATGTAGAATGAGAAGAATCTCTGGTTCGGTGTTAGGTGGAACGACTCTCTGGAATCAACAACCCACGTTGTCTCGTCGCCAACAAGGTTTAACTCATCCGGTTCTCACGGGTTCTCACGGGTCCATCCGATCCGGTTTCCGGATCTCTTTCGGATCTCACTAGGTCCATCCGATCCGGTTCTCACCGGGTCCTCTTCGTTCATAACCGGATCCCATCCGGAGGTACCATCTTCCCAACATTAATCGACATTGTGAAAGGTAAAATACCACAACCTAAAACCACCCCAGAATTGGAAGAATGGAAAAATAAGATTTAGATGCACGCATGGAATTGGTTATGCATCTGACTGATAAACAAATAGATTTAGTAAAAGATTCAGAAACATCGAAAGAAATATGGGATGCCTTGAAGGAACGCCATGAACCCTCGGACAGAACAACAAAGATTAACACCTTGAGACACCTTGTCACATTGGAAATGGAAGAAAGTGAAGGAATTGACACATTCATCAGAAAATGACAGTTAGCCCTCAAGCAAGCATTATCAGCAGGTAATAAAATTGATGAAGATATGAAATTCGATTTAATTTTGGGTGTTGTACTAGATTCGTGTGACAACTTTGTCACCACACATGGAAATGATGACACTTCGAACATGAAAGATATGTTTCTAAAAATGAAAAGAGAAGAGATTCGAAGAATAAAGGGAAAGGCGAAACACGAAGAATGGTTCTAACAATACAATATGTCCTATTTATATAGGAGTACTATGTGCCCCTTGGATGTTTGTAGGGTCATGATACCCTTTGGGATGTTGTAGGGTCATCATACCCTTTGTGATATTGAAGGATCATGGCACCCTTTGGGATATTGAAGGGTCATGGCACCCTTTGGATATGTCTAGGGTTACATTAACAATATTATAATAAAGTAAATTATAATATTTTTATGTACAACAAATATAACCTAATGGCTAGAGCTGAGTGCTCCTCCTTCGGAGGTCATGGGTTCGAGTCACCCTAAACCTCATGGGGTTTCATCTACTCATGACACCTGGGATTTGGGCATGGAGTTCAAAGTGAACTCCACATTCGATCAAAGCAAACCTGGGACTTGGTTGAACTATCGAAAAATCGACGTGCTCTATCGTGCAAATGGGTCTATAGAATTAAAGAGACGTCTGATTCAGCCACCCCAAAATTCAAGGCCAGATTCAAACGAAAATTTGGAGCTGATTCAGCTAGATGTCAAAACTGCATTCCTCCATGCTGATCAAGAGGAGGAAACTGAAAGACTTCGTCACACCCGACCAAGAACATCTAGTTTGCCAACTCAAGAAGAGTCTTTACAGCCTGAAACAGGCACCGCAATAGTGGTATAAGAAGTTCGATGACTTCATTCAGTTGTTCGGCTTCTCAAAGAGCGATGAGGACGACTATCTCTTAACGAAAACAACTCGAGATGGTACACCCATCTTCGTCATCATCTACGTGGACGACATGATAATCTCCGGTCAGCAAGCTGGAGAGCTTGCCAAACTCGTTCAACAACTGTGGATGAAGTTTACCATGAAGGACCTCGGTCTGACAATACACATTCTCAGCATGAAGATTAGTCAGAATCGAAATTGAAGACAATTGTTTCTGTCCTAATCCGACTATATTGCCCGTGACCTCGAACGCTTCAACATGCACTCGGCTAAACCCGCTTGGACCCCGCTCCCCATTAGCCTTGGGCTGTCTCAGTGAGACTGCTCGACATCCGGTTCGGAGGGGGGCATTATGAAGTCGGTATTGTATGCACTGGCAATTGGCTCCTTGATGTACGTGATAGTTGCGACAGAACCTGACATTGCTTACGTTGTAGGAGTCGTCAACAGATTCATGTACAACCCTGGCCGATCGCACTAGAATGTAGTAAAGCATGTGTTCAGATAGACGGTAGGCACAAAACACTTTGGCATTCAATTCGGTCCGAACGACACTTAAGGGGTAGTTGGCTATAACGACTCAGACTTTGCCGGCTGTGTGGACAGTTGAAAATTGACAACTGGATACTGCTTTAAGTTCGGCAACGGTGCAATCTCGTGGAAATCGAAACTTCAGGAGTGCACTGTTGGGATCACCGTCATCTAATGAGGAACAAGATCGATACTCTCCTATGATAAGATTGAGAAAGGATGCAAGATCGTAACTTTGATGACTGCAAAGACAAACAAATACAACTAGTACGTCAAAGAGAGATAGAGAGACAGTTAGGCACAATATAAAGAGTATATTACAACTTAAAGCAACAACCACTAACTAGGTTACAAAGTCAGTTTATATGCTGACTGACTTAGGGCAACTGCCCTTATCACAATTTTAATAAATAGCCTAAGCCTAGTGTGTACAAAAGGAGACGGTGTGAATACATCCATTAGAAGCCCGAATTCAAAATGCCCCGCCACATCAACGACCGAGGCTAAATACATAGTTGCGTCCGATGCGGCGAAAGAGGCCTTATGGCTCGGTCGGTTAGCTTGTAGTTTTGGACAAGTCGAACCTGATTTGGCTCTAGTTGTCTATAGTGATAGTCAGGGTGTTGTCGCTTTGTCAAAAAATTTGGTTCATCACATCGCCTCGAAGCACATCGACGTTTGATATCACTTTGTTCGGGACTGCGTCTACAGTTGATAATGTTGCAGATAGGATTACCAAGTCTCTTTCCGCGGATCGATTCCGATCCCTTCGGCAACAGATCGGCGTAACGAAGAATCAATTCGATTAAGTCTGACCCTTAGCATGTTTTCAAAGAATTGACTTCGACAGTTTGAAGTTCGGCTTTAGCTTCCCCAACCTTGGCCAGTTCGGCCTTCAGTTTTTCCGAAGTTCACCTACTCGAACGAAATTTCGATTTGCTCGAAAACTTTGTATCAATCTATAATGTACATTTATTTCGATTTACAGAATTTCGATGTATACACCCATTATGGGGGAGTGTTGAATGTGGGTCTCTAATGGACGTATTCACACTGTCTCCTTTTGTACACACTAGGTCTAGGCTATTTATGTAAATAGTGAGAAGGGCAGTTGCCCTAAGTTAGTCAGTATATAAACTGACTTTGTTACCTAGTTTTGATGGTTGAATAATTTAGTTCACCTTGTGGCCAACGTCTCTCTCTTGCGTTCTTGTCATGTTTTGTTTCTCTGTTTTTGTTTCTAATGCCATTAATCTACGTTGCTTGGATCCACTTATGATCCTAACTTTAGAAGAGTGTTGAGATTGTTCCGCACTAGACGACCGCGTCTCCAACAGTAAATGTTGTGGCCATGCCAACATCCTTTAAAGGTAGACATCAACACATCTTTGAGCCAAATTCAACATCAAATTGCTTCACCTACCTAGCAACTATAATCATTTGTCTCCTAATATCCTCATTGTACACATAACCTCCACTATTCAGTAAAAGGTCAATTGATTTTCTAGATTTTGGATTCATATACCGTATACTGATGCTTGAATTATTTCCCAATGTATCACATTCAACTTCATCATAATTAAATCATCTCAAGCATTGAATTGGGTTATTCAGATCTATTATTCCAATTGCCTGAACATCGAGTCCACAAATGATGTTGAGCAGCTCTTAGGTAGAATCTGACAATGTGGATAGGTTGAGTCTTAGAGAAATCAACTTTGATAAATTCAAATAAAAGAGGAAGGCCCTTGAGTGTTATTTTACCAAGTTTCCTTTCCCATTCTAGAAAGTGAGGCAGAAGGGGGACAAGGGGGTTAGTATCTATTTGCTTTTTTTTATTTTGCCTTTCTCATTGTGAAAATATCTGAAGGAGAAGGGGAAAAAAGGGGAATTTGCATTTTGGGTTTTGGTTTGTGTGAGAAATAGAAAAGGGGTTCAGGAAGGAAAGTTTTAGGGTTCATGAGTTTTTTTCTAGATTACCATCTTTCTATGTCTTCTTCATGCATTATTATTCTTCAAGGTGTGTTAGGGATTGTTTGTTTTAATCTACTTCTTCAGCTCTCCATTGCTATGGAGGTTATTAGAGTTTATGAGAGCTTTAGTGGCAGGAAACCTCGAGCTATGGAGGTATTTGGAGATCAATCCTTCACATTGTACGTCATTCCAGAGTGAGGTGCTCAACCCTAATGTAAGTCGAATCACATAAAATTAATATCTCAATTTATTCATTTGGTGGGTCTCATCATCCTATTAACTACACTCTCATATTGAGACTTGCCACAAATCCACGTGTGAGACTCAAATGGCACCAACCCTGTCAAGGTTCTCCTCTAACATTTCGAATAGTTGTGACCTTATCTCACTATCACCATCACTTGTTGAAACCATCTACACTATTTGCCCAAGCACTCACAAATTAAATGGAATAATCCTCATTACATGTGCTCTTATCTCCTCTACAAGTCATGTTGAATAGGAAGTGTGTAAATTGTGTAGCTTTGATACCACGTTAATGATTGCATGAACAAATAGAGAATGAACATTTATGTATTGATCATGCAAAACACCACGCAAAAGATATATATTATCTTACAATAGAGAGTGAGATGTGGTTTCATGTTGCCAATGGCACATGATGGGAAACCACCTCTAAAGGGAGAAATATATCTAATTTAAAAAGTTATTTCCAAATAAACACAAAATAACAAGTTTCAAACTCAACACCATTCTTCATTGATAGGAATATAAGTATCACTAGGATAGCTATTTCATACATTAAATAAGTATATTCTGAAAGATGTAGTGAATAGAATAATTGTATGTAGCACACGTGCTAAGTGGAGACATGCTCTGAGCCCTCCATGCATTTTAGACCCTATATATATAAAGGTACTCCCACCTTATGTATAGGACTGAAAGAAAGAAGGGAGAGAAAAACAAAATAGTGTCTATGAGTGGAGGAGAGCAAAAGAGTAATGCGGGTCAAAAATTCTCAAAGAAAGAGGGTTGAAATCTTGAGTATAAGTTCATATTCATTAATCCAATATTGGATACAATCACATTTTGTTTCCCGTTAGGTATGTTTATGTGGAGTATTTATTATTGAGGGATAAGTTAATAGTTCTAAACTTCTATATATATATATATATTGTATTTAAAGAGATGTTGTGATCTATTGGTGGAAGTGATTTAATGTATCTTAGAGTTCGCATGTATTAGAGATCTAGGTACTAAAGTAAGCTTAAGATAAGGATAAACTAATGATAGATAGAAAGGAGAAAGAGAAAGAAGGGTGCCGATCCACCCGACCACCCCCGAGCGAAGGGATCGAGACGGACTCGAGCCTCGATCGGCGTCCCATACCACCGCCGTGGCGTCGAGTCGTACCTGGTGCTAGCGCGCTCACTACAAGAGTTGACCCACCACAAGAGCAGAGTCTCGATGTAGTCAAAAGATAGTCAAATGAGGGTAGCTAGGCCTCTTATTTATAGCGATACCCAAGGCCCCTAGGCAAGTTCACACTTGGCCTAATGGGTTGTCTTAATCCCGAGGATTTAAAAGTAATCCTCCCCTTCTTTACACTCTCGTTTAACCCTCACACTTATCCACATGTATAGAATACTACGGTAAATTCTCACCACGGGATATTATATGGTCATGCCCATAACATACTCCCCCTCTTTAAAACATTGCACTCTTGCAATGGAAAGTTAGGGAAGTTAGTTCTAAGAGTATTTTTGCGTTCCCATGTGGCATCTTTTATTGATTTATCCATCCATTTTATTTTAAATTCTCGGATTTCTTTAGTACGTAATGTTTTTGTTTTAACATCGAGAATTCTTTCTGGTACATGTGGTTTAGAAGATAATTCTTCAAAAGTAACCAGAGCTTCAGTTGTAACTGTATTGTCACCAGAACCTAGAAGTTCTTTTAGACGACTCACATGAAAGACTGGATGAATTCCAACACCATCGGGAAGAGCGAGACGATAGGTTGATGACCCAATGCGTTTGAGGACTGTAAAAGGTCCACAAAACCGTGGGACTAACTTAGCGCACTTACCCGTAGACAATGTCTTAGAATTGTGAGGTACACGTAAAAATATCTTCTGTCCAGGGTTGAATACACAAGGTTGCCTATGATGGTCGGCATAAAAACGCGCTCTATCTTGAGCTGTTTTTATATTATCTCGTGCAATATGCAACATATCTTGCATATCCCGAAGAAAGTTTTGCGTACTTCGCAACTCATCATGATGTATATTAACATCAATCGGGGCTCGTGGCTGAAAACCATACATCAACATAAAAGGACTATATCCCGTCGACGTATGCTTGGAGCTGTTATAAGCAAACTCCAAAATTGGGAGATAACGTTCCCATTTTGTTGGTTTTGCACCAACGTATGCTCGAAGCATGTCCTCAATAATTTGATTTACTCGTTCTGTCTGTCCATCGGATTGAGGATGATCCGTGGAGCTCATGCTCAACGTAGTTTCTAACTTCTTAAAGACTTGCGTCTAGAAGTCACTAGTAAACTTTGGATCTCGATCACTCACGATATCCATCGGTTACCCATAAAAACGAAATAATTCGTCAACGAATTGGTAAGCCAATTCAGGAGCTGTTACCGTGGTTTTAATAGCAATAAATCTGGCCATTTTAGTTAGTCGATCAACGACAACCCAGATGGCATCATGACCTTTTTGGGTGCGAGGAAGGCTAACAATAAAATCCATGGATATACTTTCCCACTTATTATTGGGAATGTCTAAGGGATGTAAAAGTCCTGCGGCTTTAAGTTGCTCAACTTTGTTAACCTGACACTGGTGACATTTAGTCACATAGCTATGTATGTCAGGACGCATCTTAGGCCAATAAAATTGAGTGGAGATGAGAACGAGTGTACGATGTATTCCAGGGTGCCCTGCTGAGGGTGCATCATGGCATTAAAAAGAATCCTCTTTTTGACCTCGAGTAAATCTGGAACACAAACCTTCCCATTACAGTAGAGTAAACCGTTAGCAATGTGGAAGTATTCATTCGAGGATGTGGTGGTGTTTGTTCCAGACTCAACTCTTGCCCAGTATTTTGCAAAATAACTGTCATCAAGATACTTTCCTCGAAGGTGATCATAAAGATCTGATGTTATTTCAGTGAAGCTAAGCATGTTAACTTCACGGATGCGACTTAGTGCATCAGTGATAGTGTTCATGGAACCTTTACGATATCGTATGGAAAAATAAAAGTCCTGGATGAGATCAGCCCATCGTGCCTTACGACCTTTCAGGTCTTGTTGGTCACAAAAATATTTCAAGGACTCGTGGTCCATAGTTACCACAAAGTGATTTCCATAAAGATAATGGCGCCATGTTTTGAGCGCATGTATAACTGCAAGTAATTCCTTTTCTTGAACGGTATACCGACATTGAGCAGAATCAAGTTTCTTACTCTCGAATGCTATTGGTTTACCATCTTAATACAAGACAGCACCTATAGCATAATCGCTTGCATCGGTTTCAACCTCAAAAGGTTTTGAAGGATCAGGTAAAAGAAGTGACGGAGCCTTGCAAACCAGGTCCTTGAGTTCCTTAAAGGCAAGGTCTAGTGTAGCATTCCACACAATAGGTTTTGTAGACTTACGCGTTTGACCTTTTAAAAGATCAATAAACGGTGTCGTCAATTGGGAGTAATTACGAAGAGACTTTCGCAGAAACCCGACAAAACCAAGGAATGATCAAACTTCTCGAATATTCCGAAGAGTGGGCCAAAGCTTGATTTTATCAATGCGAGAAGGATCAATTTCAACTCCTCGTTTGGTTATGAGATGTCCTAGATAAGTAATTGATCTCTTGAAGAACTCACATTTTGAGATCTTTGCGTAAAACTGTTTGTCATGCAATGTTTGTAAAACAAAGCGGACATGTTTAGCATGTTCTTGTAATGTACGGCTATAAACTAAAATATCATCCAAGAAAATAACGACAATTTTTCCAAGTTGTTCTCGAAAAATGTCATTCATTTCTTGTTGAAATGTAGCCGGAGCATTGGTCAAACCAAAAGGCATAACCAAAAACTCATAATGCCCATAGTGCGTACGAAATGCCGTTTTAGGAACATCGTCCTCACTTATTCGTATTTGATGGTAGCCAGTACGGAGATCAAGTTTCGTAAAATACCGAGCTCCCTGGAGACGGTCAATTAGATCGTCAGCCTGTGGCAATGGGTACAAATTCTTGATCGTCACTTTATTCAAGCATCGGTAATTAATACACATATGCCATGTGCCCTCTTTCTTTTTAACCAAGAGAACTGGTGCACCCCATGGAGATTTACTATAACGTATATAACCCATTCGTAAATAGTCCTTGAGTTGCTTAGATACCTCATCTTCTTCGGATCGACTTAAGCAATACGGAGGTATACTTATTGGTGCAACACCAAGTAGAATATCTATACGATGGTCTATATTACGTTTAGGAGGTAACCCATCAGGTAGTTCACTTGGAAAAACATCATGAAAATCATTTAAGATTTCATCAAGTTGTTGTTGTTCAAAATATGTTAATTGAACCGGGACATTATCGATATTGTAAACGTGAATGTCCGGATCAAGTACACAATAAAATAACATAGAACAAGACAACTCGGATATTGATGGACATGAGGAAACAATCGAGAGGGATTGTTTTTTTACACATTGAATAAAATGCGTACAATCGTTCAGTACAAAAGAAATGGAATGGCGAACCCAATCAATAAATAAAGAAGAGTTTTTATTATAAAACCAAGGATAACCCAGTATTACATCGGTGGTACAAAGATTCATTACATGGAAGTCTACTTCCTCTATATAAGTATCAATAGAAATTCCTAATGAATGAATCGCCCCGTTGATGTATTGTACTCTTCCATCAGCCAAGTGCACCGTGTAGGTGTGATCACTTATGGTGGATTGGATTCCCCATATCTGAACCAAATGATCATTCACAAAATTGTGTGAGCTTCCCGAATCAAATAAAAATTGTACGGGAGATCCATTGGTATACCAGTTTGCACGTAGTAAATCATTGGGACCCAATACATAGTGAGGGAAAGAACATTGACAATTACTTAAATGATGTGTATAGACCTGAAGGACATTAGGAATCTGACCTTTATGGTTTGCAGCTTTAGCTTTGTTGTCGTGCTCTTTCCGTTGGAGCTTTTGACATTGATCTTTTGTATGACCCTTCTTTTTGCAGAATACGCAAAAAGGATGTTGTCGCTTACAATCGCGATCCAGGAATTCGTTGGGTGTCTTGCGTTTCCCAACAAATTGCGACTGCTTAGTCTCGGGCGCTTCGTTGGTTTGTTGTGGTCCTTCGAAGTGCGTTGATAGCGAAGAACTATTTCAACGGCCTCTTCGAAGGATTTTGGATCCTTATCGTGCACTATCCAATGATAGTCCGAATTGGGGATGCCATTGACAAAACAAGCTATCAACCAATTGTCCCCTTCTAGACCCGATTTTTGGATTTGGGTTCTAGCATGGTGAACATAGTCTTCTAGAGAGGAAAATTTCCTGCTAGAGAGGTTCATTAAAGCTTGTGCTACCTCGGTTTGAGAGGGAGGTTGCAGAAATTGGCCCTTAAAAACCGTGACAAAATCTGTCCAGGTATCGGGCAATTTCCCCATAGTACGGAGCCCACGCCACCAGGCGGCGGCCTTACCCCCGAGTTCTTGGCCGACATATGCAATCTTCGTACTATCTGGCGTGGGATAGAGCTCAAAATGAGACTCCCATCATCCCAGCCATGTGCAGATTGCTTCTTCGGTTCTTTCCTTTTTGTCTCCCGTAAATGGCTTAACGACAAATGATGGTTCACCTTGTCGCTCGTCAGATCAGGTCTATTAGTCTCACGTTGTAGACTCATGACACGTGCCTCAAGAGCACTCTGAGATTGCCGAAGTTTGGTCATTTGTTGAGCGGTGAAACTAAGGTATTGGGTTATTTGTGCCAAATACATCTCAGTGGACATTTGTCCAGGAGGATTCCCTTGAGTTCCTTCCGCTTGAGCGGATGACATCAGGTCGTTAATTTGAGCCATTAAAGATTATTTCTGGAAAAGAAATAGGATAAGGTCAGAGAGATAGTCATAACATCATGTCATGATGTAAACATATCATGGGCAAACATTAATCGATATCAGGATCTCACATCAATACCCCTCTAGACGTATGAGATGAGGTTCAAGATCAGGTTACTATGGTAACACAAAGGTGTTTTAAAAACCATGGGGGTGACAATTTAATGTCTTTCCCTAATCTCTATATCGATTTTTTCATGGCAGCTCCCCGAGGCTCAACCATGTATGTTCGCATCATGAGTAGTTTATACACGAAAATAATGTTAACAATAAACTATGTTTCGGTACCCACATATGTGGTTTCGGCTCTTTAAGTCCTATTACGAGGACCCCGAGGTGCACTTAGACCTTAAGTCTAAACATGTGTTATAGTCATATGTATCAAGGATGTTGTATGGTCTTGTTCATATTTGAACTCGAGACCTCGAGAACAAATACATTAAACACTTGAGCCAACCAAGTAAGTTGCTCTTCTCGAATGCTTAATGTTTGATGCGTATAAGAGATATGCGAGGCATTTGATAATATATGTTTTTTTTAAAAGAACATATATGTCAAGGGTCCTTATTTCACCCTCATTTACCAAAACTATGTTGGTACGTTACCTAACCTCAAGTCTCGTAATTACGATGGCATATGCCAAAGTGCAACCTAATGGTCAAGCCAAATGAGCCCTCATTTCGTAGTAGGCCCACGTGGCTTAGCACATGGTCACGTCATTACGAATGCCTCTCGTAAGAACGAGCTCATGGTGGCATCGTATCCATGTAATGAGGGAGGGATGTTGGATACGTGTGTCATTGGAGCGACCTCAGTTGAAGTGGGTCAAGCTCTAAGTACTCAACCTCATTATGGCTATAGGCATTTCTTTACGTAACAAAATTGAGGTCATCAACGGGGTTGTCAACAATCAAAAATTGTTGAAAAAGGGATGGTGACAACGCCATTCTCACAAAAATGTGAGGACGGCCACCAACATCCTTTTCTCGACAAGGACAACTTTCGATATAATCACGTAATAACGAATATACACATATGTTTACTTATCACATATATACGATCAAATACGTATATACGTTGTCGCGTTGCTATGCGCGTGCGTGGAGAACAAGGCAGGACCACTGGGGTCTTGGACCGAGGAATAAGTGAGGAAAGAGGGAGAGAGAGAGAGAGAGAGAGAGAGAGAGAGAGAGAGAGAGAGAGAGAGAGAGAGAGAGATAGATAGAGAGAGAGAAACACTCACTCACATATAGACAAAGAAGCGCACGGGGATGCGGCACAACAACACAGGAGACACGAGTTGAGAATACTAGACTATGTATGTAAATATATGCATGTATTTGCGTGTATGCAGACGACTCGAACGGTTACAGCCGATCCGGTCGGCGAGGTGGATGCCAACGCCTGATGACCCACGCACACAGGAGAGCAAGATGGAGATTCTGTCGGAAGCACACGGGCGTTCCACGGAACAGAATCAGCCTCCTGAGAACCTGCACAAAAGAAAGCTATGGAGAAAGACAGAGGGGAAGAGCTCGGTCCCAGTCCGACAGCACTTCGTTCCCTCTAGCGCCCGATACCCTTCTCTCCCGTCTCCCTCTCTTTTATAGCTCAAGGAGGGAGGCCGCCTTGCCCATTTACATCACATTAATTCTCAGTCCTTTCGGACAAAGATACTCCTCGATTCTCCCTATAGAATATTGCTACCTAGGATCTGACCTTTGTGCCTACCTATCTACTATACGACAAGGGACGAGCCCACGTGTAAGGGCCGGTTCACACACACTATACACGATTTGCACCTGGGGACAGTTTTCTTCACGACATCCGCCCCCACCTAACCGTGCATCCACCGGTATGCGCCAAAATTGGGTTCCTACTTGGAGAAAACCGGTCCTTGCTTTTATTCCTCGTTTACCAGTTTGTCCTCCGCCTCGGGCTGCTCGTCGTTGTTGTCCATGCCCCCTAGCTCCGGCTCACCGTCGTGTCGTTTCTTGAACGCTTTGATCCTCTTCCCCGCTACCGGTATCGCCATTCTCGTACCGTCAAGCTTCGCGAGATGGTACGTCCCATTGTCGTTGGCGCCTGTTACTATGTAAGGCCCGAACCACCTCCTTGCGAACTTCCGCGTGGCCTTGTGCTGATTGTCGAGGCTGCTGTCGTAGACTAGCACCCAGTCGCCTTCCTTGATTCTCCTTGGCCTGAGCCGGTGTGATCGGTCGAACCGGGCTTTGTTCCTTATCCTCGCTACTCGAAGTTTCTCCGCGGCTCGCTCTACATCCTCCGGCCTCCGCTCGAGCTGTCAAATCCGCGCCGCCAACAGTTCCTCCTGGCTCATCTCATCCGTCCAGTCCATCGTGGCCCACGAGGAGATCGTTCGCTCTGTTGGCATGATCGGCTTCTGCCTGAACATAAGCTCGGCCGGCATGAACCTGGTCACTGAACTGTGCGTAGTCCGGTCCGCCCACAAGGCATAAGGTAGCAGCCGTGGCCAGTCCTCGACTCGGCCTCCGCATGCCTGTACTAGTGCTTTGACAATTGGCCCGTGTCCGCGCTCCACCTTCCCGTTCGCCTCCGGATTGTATGCTGTGGTGAGCGAAAGTTTGACTCCTAGCCGGTCGAACAACTCTTCGGCCTCTTCTGCGTCCAACTCACCACGGTAAGCCATGATCTTCCCTACGCACCCGTATCAGCATACTACGTCCTTAATCAAAAACCGGCACACGACTGCCGTCGTCTTGTTCTGCAGGTCTCAGCCTTCAACCTGGTTCGTTAGATCTTCCCGAGCCAGCACCAGATACCGCATCTGTCCTACCCCCATTGGCATCGTCACCAAATCCACCATCCATTTGAAGTGCACAGTCGAAGGGTAGGTCGGGTGAAGCTCGTCCCGGTGTCGGATCATGGAGTGCATATGGCAGCTTTCGCAAGTCGTCACGAACTGATGCACGTCCCGGTATAGTCCCAGCCACCAGTACTTCCCCTTTAGCTTTTCGAACGTGGCCCACGTTCCACGGTGTCCAACCCACGGGCTATCGTGGTACGCCGCCAGCAAATCCTCCTGTTCCTCCTTCTTCGCCACCACTCGGAGCGGGATGCCGTTCCTCTTCTTCGGGTGCTTCCAGATGTATCTGTCCCGAAGAAAGAATCAGTAGGCTTTCTTCCGAATCCGGTTGGCCTCGTCTGTTGTCCATGCCACGTCTGGTGTCATTGTTTTCAGGAACCTGCCGATCTGCAGCCACTCCCCGTCGTACTTGCTCTCGTCGAAGTCGTTAAGTGTTGGAGAGCATTCCCCGTTGGTTGTCACGTAAGTCGCCTCGAAGAAGTCCACGCCGACTTCCTCGTCCTCTGAAACCATGCCGCCGTCGTTTTCGAACCTCGCCCTTGAAAGCATGTCGACCATGGCGTTGTCTTTCCCGGAAATGTGTCGTATTTCCGGATTCAGGGACTTGATGTATGCTATCCACCTGAGCATTGCCAGGTCCGGCGTCGCGCATCTGGAAACCATGCCAAGAATTGGCAGGCAGTCCGTCTCGATAATTACCTCTGCCCCGATTAGGTAGTCTTTATCGGCCTTTACTGCCAAAACGATACCCCAGAGCTCGCGTTTAACCTGGGCGTATCGTTTAACCGAGGACCTTCGCGCCGAACCGGATCGGGAAACGCATGTCGTCCTCGTCCTCCTGGTTGACGACCCATCCGATCCGGTCGGACTCGTGTCTACCGTTACATCCTAAACCCCTTCGCGTCCAGAAATGGCATGGTGATGTCCGGGATACAATCTCTCAGCACCTTGTTCATTGCATTCACCATGTGAGCCACCGAGTTCGTCCCTCCTTGCAGTAGGGTACACATCCGTACTAGGCCGAGAGGAGTTCGCATTGTCGTGATGTCTCTACTCTCTATGGCTAGCTGGAACTGATCGTACACCGAGTAGAGATCACCAACCGAGTAAATCGACCTTTCGGCGAAGGCCTCTGCGAACTCGTCTATTGTCGGTCCGATTCCTGCGTTTCGAATGGTCACCTTGTTGACCGACTGTAGGTCTTGAATAAAGTGTAGCGTGCCGTCCTTCTTTGGCACGGTAAACCACCGATTCGAGTATGGGGCACTCGACGGTTCGAGGATTCCCATCTTGACCTTCTGCTTTAACAACTCCATCAGCTTCGGGATGTGAGCTCTAGGTACTGGAATCGGTTTGAGACTCCACGGCACATGCGGTACCATGAATATCACAATCGTGTCCATGACTGTCGGGTCTACGCACCCGATCTCCTCTGGTGAGAATGCAAAAGCCTTCCCGTGCCTTCCAAACATTTCCCGAAAACAGTCCTCTTCTGCCAGCAGTAGGAAGCCGCCCCCACCGATTTTGAGCTCGCGCAGCGTTATGTCGGTGAACGTGTGTCCTATGCGGGCCGGATTTCATAAACTCGGGTCCGACGCAACCCCCTTTATTCGCAACTCGCTGCCCTCCGGCAAGGGAGCCGCGACTAGCCTCACCTTCTGGTCCACGGTCTTGTACCTCATGTCCACCCGGGCCGTCCGACTCGACTCGAGCCCTCTATTGAAGTCCGCGATGACTTCGTTCATCCTTTCTGAACATACCGGAATCGTCCGGTCCTCTTTAAGGACTCCTCCGACTACCTCTCGCAGCTCCCCAGAGGTATCGTCGAAAGAGACCGCCTCCACGGCTCCGTTGATTTCCTCTCCAAGGCCGAGGACGCCACATGCCCGAAGTCGCTCCTCCGCCCTTTTCTTCTTCCGTCCAACAACGTCAACAATTGTACACCCTCCGTTGTCGGAGAACCAAAATTTCCTACTTATAGTACAGGGTTTCTTCGCTATCATACACTTGTGGGGTTTTCCCGGAGTGTCCGGACTACCGCGGCCCCACGCCTTGATAGCCCTCTTCAAAAATCCTCCCGGCTTTCGCCCCCGAGGGTCTCGCGGTTCCTCTCATGGTTCGGTCTCACCGTCAGGAACTGGACCGAGTGGCGCCCATCCTGGCTCTTGACCCTCGCATAGGCCGAGCCGTTGTCCAGCACCTTGGTCTCCATCCATGCTGCCGTGATGTACGGTTCTCCGAGTATAACTGGATGTGAGGACGTCTCTTACACAAAGAAGTGCTGCTCAATCTCGACATCGCCGATCTTTACTCGTACATTCGGGCAGGCTCCATGCAGTTCCTCAGTGGCACGCGTCGCCGCCCGTATTTTCCACCCGTGCTTGGTGTTGATCGGCCATTTCCCCTTCTTATAGAAGTCCATGGACATCAAATTGATTTCTGAACCGTGGTCCACCAACGCCACCACCGGTTCATGAACATCTCCGATCTTCACGGGGGTCTCCGTGGTTGCTCTGGCCCAATGCGGCCTCGAATAGTGGCTCTCCGCCAACTCGTCTTCCAGCGCCATGTCCTCTATGTCGTTCGCACCTCTACCGGCTTCTCCGGTTCTGTCTCCGTCGACAGCCTCTTCCTCTTCACCAAGTCTACGATGGAGTCGTGGAACTCCTTTTTGGCGATCCTGAGCAATTCCCTCAGTGATAGTTCTACCTTGCTGTCGAGGATTCGTTCTTCCAGGACCTTTCGCAGGTCCGTGGGTCTCTTCCCTTCGCGTTGGTGGTGTTGGCTCGAGCTTCTTTGCTGCGACAGAGCCCGCCCTTGTCGACCCTTTGTCAACACATTCCCGCCGTTTGTCGAAACGGCCACAGATCCTTTTCACCACGGCCCAGTCGGCTGTCAGCCCGTCATCAGTCTCCAATAGGAGGCCTACCTACTCCCGATCCCGCTCGTCAACCGACTTAACAAACAATAGGACAAGGCTTGTGTCCAGAACGGTCCGGTCAAGCACCGAGAGGCGCGCGAAGCGTTCCTCAAACTCCCGAAGGAGCACTGACGCGTTCCTTCCTTTGTCGGGGGTCTCCACCCACTCCATGAAGTCCCGCTTCGAAAGTCGAAGCGCATCTTCAAGCCCGTATCTTTCGAGGAGCCGACCTTCGAACTCCTCCCAGGTCCGGCTCTCGGCCCGTACCTCGAGCACCTCCGTATGGATACCCGGCATCGCCACTCGAGGGAATCCGGCTAGACGCCTCTCTTCCGGGATGTCCCTCATTACCATCTCAGCCCGGTAGGACGCCAAGTAGCTTGTGGCATCCTTTCCACTAAACCAGCCGATCGTACCGACAACCGCCTCGATAGCCCTATCAAGGGCACCGGTGCCTTCGCGCGCACTCACTATACGGTCTACAGCCGAAGCCATGGCTTCTGCAAGGTCCGACCCCCTCATCTTCTACTCCTCTGCCGCCTGTTCACGTCGGGTTCACCAAAGATGTCACGTTGCTACACGCGTGCGTGGAGAACAAGGCGGGACCACTGGGGTCTTGGACCGAGGAATAGGTGAGGAAAGAGGGAGAGAGAGAGAGAGAGAGAGAAAAACGCTCACTCACGTATAGACAAAGAAGCGCACGGGGACACGGCACAACAACACAGGAGACACGAGTTGAGAAAACTAGAGTATGTATGTAAATATATGCATGTATTTGCGTGTATGCAGACGACTCGAACGGTTACAGCCGATCAGGTCGGCGAGGTGGATGCCGACGCCTGATGACCCACACACACAGGAGAGCAAGATGGAGATTCTACCGGAAGCACACGGGCGTTCCACGGAACAGAATTAGCCTCCTGAGAACCTGCGGAAAAGAAAGCTATGGAGAACGACAGAGAGGAAGAGCTCGGTCCCAGTCCTACAGCACTTCGTTCCCTCTAGCGCCCGATACACTTCTCTCCCGTCTCCCTCTCTTTTATAGCTCAAGGAGGGAGGCCGCCTTGCCCTTTTACATCACATTAATTCTCTGTCCTTTTGGACAGAGATACTCCTCGATTCTCCCTATAGAATATTGCTACCTAGGATCTGACCTTTGTGCCTACCTATCTACTATACGACAAGGGACGTGCCCACGTGTAAGGGCCGTTTCACACACACTATACACGGTTTGCGCCTGGGGACGGTTTTCTTCACGACAACGTGACCACATATGCCGATATTAAACATATCGCTATATTAAATAGCCACAAATGATGTGATCGAGATACGTAATCGAGGTATATACCTCTACGCACACGAAACATCCACAAATAAGAGATCATCGTAATACGCAATTGAGGTATTGACCTCTTACGCATACGAGACCAAACGCTTATCGTTTACAACAAATGAAGGTATTAAACTCATACGCAAATGTAACATATGTTCATGAACGTAATACGTAATTGAGGTATTAACCTCATACGCATATGACACTCATCACATATTATTTATATGTCAAACGAGGTATTGACCTCATGCACATATGTAAACGTTTTAGATAATCAATTAAAGACCACTACAACATCATTGACTTAATGAAAAAATGACATATAAACTAAACACACGATTAGATGGGAGAAGAGAGAATAGAAAAAAAAATTACGAAAAGAATTACCGAAGTTCTTTGTTGATCGTTGTCTGGATCAAGGCCGACCGCACATCGATCGATCACCATCAATCAAAAGACAAAAGAAAAACAAAGAAACATTAGTACATAGCTCTGATACCAAATATTAGAGATCTAGGTACTAAAGTAAGCTTAAGATAAGGATAAACTAATGATAGATAGAAAGGAGAAAGAGAAAGAAGGGTGTCGATCCACCCGACCACCCCCGAGCGAAGGGATCGAGACGGACTCGAGCCTCGATCGGCGTCCCATACCACCGTCGTGGCGTCGAGTCGTACCTGGTGCTAGCGCGCTCACTACAAGAGTTGACCCACCACAAGAGCAGAGTCTCGATGTAGTCAAAAGATAGTCAAATGAGGGTAGCTAGGCCTCTTATTTATAGCGATACCCAAGGCCCCTAGGCAAGTTCACACTTGGCCTAATGGGTTGTCTTAATCCCGAGGATTTAAAAGTAATCCTCCCCTTCTTTACACTCTCGTTTAACCCTCACACTTATCCACGTGTATAGAATACTACGGTAAATTCTCACCATGGGATATTATATGGTCATGCCCGTAACAGCATGTTTGACATCTATTTGGCAAAAACAATGCACTACCTTTTCACTCCTCTATCACCACTTGTGGATAGAGGCTCGATGCTTGCCAATGCATATGCAACACAAACTTCACAAGAGTAGCGTAGAAGAGAAGGTTGGATACAATGGGTGCTCTAGCTCCTTTGGCCCAAAAGGAGGAGATATATGTATGATGTAATGGTGGAGTGAAGGACTAACTTGCAATTCTCTTAAAAAGAACAACCATTTACCCCATTAAATGCACCACCACAATTGACCCACACTTTGCAAGGCAAGGTAGGAAGGAAAGCAACCATTTACCACCACTCTTACCATTGACCCACACAATTGGCATCAAAGAAGCACTTTCTATCTTGGTGCTTTAGCATGAGCGTTTGGGCATTGGTGTAGGATAATGTGAAGGGGAGGGTGTGGCTATCCTTGTTGTAGCATAGGCCTTCAAAGCACAGTTTAACGTGAGTTGTGTTAAACACAACATTGTATTATGAAAGAGGTGAATCCCATACTCACTATGACAAGAGCATACCAAATCAAACACGACAATTTGCAATGCCCTTGAGGCATTATCGATGTCCTAGCTATAATGGTTTGATTGTACATGATATAACTTTTTTGTCCATGCATATAATTGTTTGATTCTACATGATATACAATAAAGGATTGTACCCCGTAAAATTGAACATCTTGTTTTCATTTGACGCACGGTAATGTAGATGAATTAAGTTCGGGTTTCTCCAGAACCTTACTCAAGAAATGGAATACAAGGGTAAAACAATACAATCAAAGTCATCGTCCAAGTTAGACTACCTCTTAGCAAAGAAAACAAGATAAAATAGAGATGTTGAAGGTGGCCAAGCGACCCACATTGAAGTTTGCCTTAAAATGAAGGATTGTGTGACTATCTCTTAGCAAAGAGAAAAATAAAGGGTAAAATCAAGGACATTACATGCTATATGAGAGTATGCAAATATTGTATTTATACATAAATAAATATAGCTGAACAAGATAATTGTAGAATATGTTTGAATCAATGTCAATTCTATCTAGCAAGAATTACTGTCTACTTATTTGAAACACTGGTTTTCACTTTGTTACCATAACCCTAATGCACAGAGCAACATACAGTGGCACTTGAGCAATACACATTGGGGAAGAATGTGGTTATAGATCATATCCGAAGAATGTGGTTGTAGATATTGAAAAAACAAAATACAGAACCATTTTCCTTTTAACATTATTCAACATTATGTATATGACACCTCCTTGCTGAAAATTATAGAGAAGAGATAGAGAGAGAGAGACGGAGAGAGACTGAGACTAAGACCTTTGACTCTAATGTAACCACGCATATTTATGCGATATCCCCAGCTGACCAATATTGGCCTATTCTCCTCCAGCGGTAATCGACCAGCCACCCAAAATTTAACAAAAACCTTCCTTCCCCTGTCCATCCAAATTAGCAGCAGTAGCACGCCTGTGATTGATTGATTGATTAATTGATTACATGGCGTCCACCTCCATTCCCATCATTCTTCATCCTCATCTTCATCTTCATCTTCATCTTTTTCAACTACTTCCCTGTTTCATAATTATCATCCACCTTCATCTCATCTCGGTTGCGGCCCAATCTCCTGACGGTAATCAACACCATCTGAACAAAATTTGAATTTTAGATTTAGCTAATTCTGCAGCAGCTTATATTAGTAACCGCCTCCATGTTGTTTTCATGTAGGGTTTCTCAGCATAGACTGTGGATCAGCCTTAACCACAAATTACACAGACGCATTAGGCATAGGGTGGGTGCCGGATGCAACGATCTGGCCAGACATCCATGGCTGGTCTTCCACGTCGGAAGTCATACCACCAACTGGTGATGACACCAGTGGCGGTGTAAAGTATCAGACACTACGCTACTTCCCACCTAGCAGTACGTCGCCATTGAATCAGACCAAGTTTTGCTACACTTTGCCAGCCGTAGGCGATGTATACTACTTGATCCGAGCCACGTTCTGGTATGGCACTTCCTCAACGGCATCTTTGTATGGCACACGTGCGCCTGGCTCCATAAGCTTCAGAGTGATGGTGGACACATACACAGGAGCACAGATCGACATTGCTCTACCACAAAGCTCTCCGCGTACGGAGGAGATGTATGTCCGCGCGCAGAGCGGAAGCTCATCCATCTCTGTGTGTCTTTCGGCGGCATCTGAGGATAGTGACACCCCATTCATCAACGCGTTGGAGTTGCGCCCGCTTCCATCACAGATGATGTCAGTGGCGATAATGAACATGACAAACACTGCCCTCCGCACATTTTCTCGAACGGACTATGGAGCATCTGCCGACGCCCCCTCCATCATCAGGTAAACTTCTAGGAGAAATCATTTGGATGGGCCTGACCATGTCTCACAGCACCGGAAGCATGTACCCTTTCTAGAAATGGGTTCATTAGCTTTAATTTCATTTGTATGCTGTTTATTAACAAATACCTGGCATTGAATTGCACCAGGTATCCAGACGATACCTTGGACAGATTATGGTATACTGAAAAAACCGGGCCTACCAATCAAACAAGCCTCATGATCGTGGACCGCCTCGCCGATTCTCTACCCCTTCCCGTGGTGCAAACAAGCCATGTGGCCCCTACTGCTGCCGGGTTCTTTGTGAACTTCACGGCTGGACTAGATACAACAACCCACTACTACTACTACTTGGCACTCTTCTTCGCCGAGATCGACCCACGTGTCAATGCCTCGGGCCTCCGCATGTTTGACGTGACAATCAATGAGAGCCCCTTCTACCCAGGATATGACGTCTACGCCGAAGTGGGTCAGTATACTGTCTCTGAGATTTATAGTTCCAGGCAGCTTGGACCCTACACTGACCATGTCCTCATCAACTTCACATCCACACCGACTTCCGTCTATCCCCCTTTCATCTCAGCGGCGGAGATCCTCCAACTCTTCGATAATCCCATGGTCCCCACCACCTCCTCTGTAGACAGTAAGCTACTCTGTTTTCATGAATTAGTTGAAACCATTGCAGAAATGGTCAGGGGTCATCCTGTACCAATTGTTTCATCACTGTTATAATTATGTTGCGCAGATTTTGTAGTGATAAATGATCATGAATGTCTGCCTTGGTTCTTTTTTACTGTAAACAGTCCTGGGGGTTCATGGTATAATTAGTGCGCTATCAGGCAACTTGAGTAGATTCACGGGGGACCCATGTTTGCCTGCGGATTATAAATATCCATGGCTCAATTGTACTGATAAAGGCATTATCCCTACTCGAGTGACTTCAATGTGGGTTCATATTATAATACATTCCAATGTCTATTATATTTATCTTCTCATTAATGTTTTACCTCTCTGCAAGTATATGAAGTGGTAGAGTATAATGCTGAAATTTTTCTAATCTTCGACATCTATTAATAATGGGCCTGTCGATGTAAATAATGAATGATAGATCCTTATCGAACTTGAAGCTAGTGGGGAATGTGCCAAGCAGCATCAACAACCTCGATCAAGTTGTGCAGATGTAAGTTGAATGGAGGGCACCTACATATAATCGTTGCTTTAATTCACAACATTCTTGTCCCTAAACTAATTAGGAAGAATTAAGGAATGGTGGCTTGTTTCCTCTCGTTAATTGACCTTGATGATTAAAAGATATGGATGTTTGGCCCATGCATTTTGATCATATTACAGTTTGTTGGATGGCAATGCATTGGAAGGGCCTCTCCCGGTCAATCTCAGCAACTGTGTGAATCTCCAAGTCTTGTGAGTCATGACATTGCTTATGAACTATATAACACCCTCGGCCATCTCTCATCACCACATGAAATGCATGACATATCCCTCATTTCAAATTGCTTCCTCTTTTCTTTGTTCTTGGTGTGGCTGCAGGAATCTGAGCAACAACAAGTTGAGTGGACCCATCCCGGATTCACTCGCCAATCTGCCGAAATTGACATACCTGTGAGTGAGAGATCTGTCACATTTAAGAGCAATTCAGACATAATATTCCATGGATTTATCACAAACCTGCACCTGCGTTTCTATTCCTTTTTGTTTGTTCTTGGAACTTATATATTGTTAAACTGCAATAGCTACTAGACCTATTCTTATTCATAAGCTGTTGTTTCTTGAAGAGATTTGCAAAACAACAACTTCAGCGGAGAGATTCCGATTAAGCTGCAGCAGAAGACCGGCCTCACTTTCAAGTAAGTGATTATATGCATCCTCCTACCGCCAAGTAGATATCATATAGACTAAACTACACCACAAGTAGATGTCATATAAACTAAACTACACCAAACCGTATATGGTCTGCATACTTCTGTAGATACGATGGCAACAGCTTTCTGTGCCTTTCGAGTAACAAAACATGCGCGGCGTCTACATCAAAATCGTCAACTAGTAGTTCTAGTCTTCCAGCCATTATCGGTTCGGTTGTGGGGGTAATAGTTTTCATTGTGATTTTCATGGTCATTATGTGTATCGTTTGCAAGCGGCGGCAGAGAAGGCAACATCAAAATCAAGCCGCTGCGAGGCCTACATCTCCACATCAATTACTTGGTCCGCAGGGTAAGAATCATGATGAGGAAGATCGTGTCTCTCTTTTAATAGTCTGATCTTGCGTTTCTTAAACTGTAACAAAACTCTGAAGTATTAACTAAATCTGTAGTATATATAATGAGAGATCATCTGATCTATCTCAATCTCTTGCACAAACTTAGTAGCAATGTGTGACAACTTTTATTTTAAAGTGCATAATAGTTGACTTCTTCTCTACTGGTGAATCGTGATGTGCTCATACATATTTGACTTGGATTTCTGCGCTGCATGGCATGCATCCCACAGTCGTGAGCCAGACCAAAATATTTGAAGCTGCAAACGTCTCCCAGGCCTTCACGTTTCAAGAAATTGTGACGGCCACAAAGAATTTCTCGACAATCATCGGTAAAGGTGGTTTCGGATTCGTGTACAAAGGCACTCTTGCCAATGGCGTGCTTGTCGCTGTTAAAGTGTTGTCTGATGTATCGCAACAAGGAGCCCACGAATTCCTCAACGAGGTATATATATATATATTGAACTTTTAAAACATTGAAGATTTCAGGTACTCGTTCTGTTGGCTTAATGTGAATTGATTTTTAAATAGGTCACTCTTCTATCCCGTGTGCATCATAAGAACCTCGTGGGATTGGTTGGATATTGCACCGAGATAAAGCTAGTTCTCGTGTACGAGTTTATGTCAAATGGTTCATTGTTTGATTCCCTTTTCGGTAATTAGTCTTATCATCATTTTAATTGCCTATATGAAGTTCACATCTTGAATAAAAATATTTTAATGTTGATCATGCTACATTTGATGATTGGCTAACATCACTTCATTTTTCTCTATAAACCATTAAAAGGAAACAATATGTTAATGGCACGTCATTTAGAATGGACCGAAAGATTGCGAATTTTGTTGGACGCAGCCCAAGGTGATGGGCAATATTGGATTTATTTCAATTTATATATATGTCATATAAATTATACTATATTATTATATGTTATTATATTTACCAATGATGTTATGTAATATGGTGTAATTAATTTCAAAAATGATTGTAGGCCTTGCGTACTTGCATCATGGATGTAACTCATTAATCATTCATAGAGATGTGAAGAGTAGCAACATCCTAATGTCTAAAGATTTGGAAGGGAAAATGTCTGATTTTGGAATATCGAGGCTAAAGTCCAACACTAGTGCACATGATGAATTGGCAACAAATCTACTCGGTAGCTTGGGATACTTGGACCCTGAGTAAGTACTGTGATCTATAATATACTTGTGTATAGAAGGCTATGTGTCTTATCTAAAAACTTTTTTCCATATGTGTTGTAAAAAACTTCTGACATGGTTTAGCCATCCATTGAATTAATAAGCGCCTTCACTTATCTTTGAGATGGAATAAATTAATTCCCTTGCATGATTATTAAATCATATCATCCCAAGTTTGCATCCACGTTAATATTGTCAGAGAAGATTGACATATATAGTTTTGGAGTAGTTCTCTTTGAGGTTGTATGTGGCAAGCCTCCTGTGATTAAAGATCTCGAACTGTATCCGAACAATGACGTTCACATTGTAGAATGGGTAATTATCAACCCCAATTATATTGACATTATATGACATATCAAGTTCTAAATGCGAGTTTTCGATTTGCTAAAAACACATCATTTATGTTGTTGCAGGTAAAAACTTATTATAATCAAGGAGCATTAGAGGAGATTGTAGACAAAGACATGAGTAATTACAACATCTCATCTATATGGAAAGTCGCAGAAATTGCAATGGCATGCATTCAATTTCCAAGTAGAACACGACCGACAATGAACGAAGTTTGCCATGAACTTTCTGAAGCCTTGAGATTAGAAACTAGTTCCCAAACAATTTCATCTGCAATTATTGGAGAATATTATCCTTTGAACGACGTGAGTGCTAGGTGAGCTTGTATAAATAACAATATGCCATCTCCTTAGCATTCTAAATATATTTTATCTCATGCATAATATAACTTATAAGGCTTCCTTATATTTTACAAGACTCTTTATTTGTTGGGAACATTTGAACATCACACTATCATTACTATCATTAGAGTTACTTTTGTTACCTTAGTTGATAAAGGATAAGGATGAAAATTTATAACACATCAAGGATCAAAATCGGTCTCTTTGTGCCACTTTATTTTCATGTTTTATGTTGGTGTGGATCATAATGAATCATTATTTTTGTACTTCGATTTCCTTGTTCATCCGACAAACCTTTCTTGTGATAATAATACCCCGTGGTAACGATAGTTTCCTATCTCATGTAAGAATTGAATAACAAACTTTAGGTCAAAACAATATTTCCCTAGTGCTTATCATATCATAGTAGAAAACAGGATTGGAGTAGGAAAATGCCTAAGGCTTACACAAGTAAGAAGGGAAGGTACTAGCTAATGCGAGGAAACCAAATAAAAAAAGGAAGAGATAGAATCTTGACCTAGGACAAACCCAGTGGGAATTGCAGTAGCCAAGTTGACTATAATTTTGAATAACCAAATGAAGGACCAACATTCCCCAAGGAGGCGGGGTAACCAAAATGAAGGGGTCAAGGAGAAAGGATCAGACTTTGGAAGTTACACGCTTGTTCACCCTAAGGATTACTAGGTAATATGAGAGTAATTAGTACTCAACACAAAAGACTATTTTGAGCAATCTCATGTGCGACCACGAGCGTGGGAAGATGTAGTGAACAAGTTACTCATTTGAAGATATACGTTGTCGTGAAGAAAACCGTCCCCAGGCGCAAACCGTGTATAGTGAGTGTGAACCGGCCCTTACACGTGCGCACGCCCCTTGTTGTATAGTAGATAGGTAGGCACAAAGGTTAAATCCTAGGAAGCAATATTCTATAGGGGGAATCGAGGAGTATCTCTGTCCGAAAGGATAGAGAATTAATGTGATGTAAACGGGTGAAACGGCCTCCCTCCTTGAGCTATAAAGGAGAGAGAGAGGGGGGAGACAAGGGATCGCGCGCTAGAGGGGGCGAAGTGCTGTCGGACTGGGACCAAGCTCTTCTTCTCTGTCGTTCTCCATAGCTTTCTTTTGCGCAGGTTCTCAGGAGGCTGATCCTGCTCTGTGGAATGCTTGTGTGCTTCCGGCAGAATCTCCATCTTGCTCTCCTGTGTGCGTGGGTGATCAGGCGCCGGCATCCATCTCGCCGACCTGGTCGGCTGTAACCGTTCGAGTCGTCTGCATACATTTATATACATACGCTAGTGTTCTCAACTCGTGTCTCCTGTGTTGTTGGGCCGCGTCCCCGTGCGCTTCTTTGTCTATACATGTGTGAGCGTCTCTCTCTCTCTCTCTCTCTCTCTCTCTCTCTCTCTCTCTCTCTCTCTCCCTCTTCTCACCTATTCCTCGGTCCAAGACCCCAGTGGTCCCGCCTTGTTCTCCACGCACGCGCGTAACAACGCGACATATTTGGTGAACCCGACGTGAACAGGCGGCAGAGGAGTAGAAGATGAGGGGGTCGGACCTTGCAGAAGCCATGGCTTCGGCTGTAGACCGTATAGTGAGTGCGCGCGAAGGCACTGGCGCCCTTGATAGGGCTATCGAGGCGGTTGTCGGTATGATCGGCCGGTTTAGTGGGAAGGATGCCACGAGCTACTTGGCGTCCTACCGGGCTGAGATGGTAATGAGGGACATTCCGGAAGAGAGGCGTCTAGCCAGATTCCCTCGAGTGGCAATGTCGGGCATCCATACGGAGGTACTCGAGGTACGGGCCGAGAGCCGGACCTGGGAGGAGTTCGAAGGTCGGCTCCTCGAAAAATACGGGCTTGAAGATGCGCTTCGACTTTCGAAGCAGGACTTCATGGAGTGGGTGGAGACCCCCGACAAAGGAAGGAACGCGTCAGTGCTCCTCCGAGAGTTTGAGGAGCGCTTCGCGCGCCTCTCGGTGCTTGACCGGACCGTTCTGGACACAAGTCGTGTCCTATTGTTTGTTAAGTCAGTTGACGAGCGGGATCGGGAGCAGGTAGGCCTCCTATTGGAGACTAATGACGGGCTGACGGCCGACTGGGCCATGGTGAAAAGGGTCTGTGGCCGTTTCGACAAACGGCGGGAATGGGTTGACAAAGGATCGACAGGGGTGGGCTCTGTCGCAGCAAGGAAGCTCAAGCCAACACCACCAACGCGAAGGGAAGAGACCCGAGATTGGCTCGAGACCGGATCGGCTTCAACCGGCATGGTCAAGGGCTCGTCTGGGGGAGCAGCTCTAGAGGAGCTGACACGGATGGTAAAGGATCTCCAGATCGCCCAGGCACGGAGGGATGGTGGCGAACAGGCCCGTGACCGACGACCTCTGGCTGAAAACAGGTGCATGTGGTGTGACGCGGTTGGCCACATCCGGAAGGACTGCGGGGACTTCGCCAAGGCGATGAGAAGCAACGTGGTGTACCTGTGGAACGGTCGAGTGCACGCCAACGAGACCCGAAGGGCCCTGAACCTGAACATCGGGCGAGGGGGTATGAAAAGGCTTATGGAGGAGGCGGCGGCTCGTCACGCGGAGACCGTCCACTACTCGGCGTCAGCTGGTATTCGGGTCGGAGGTGGCGAGGCCCCGAAGACGAACAAAGCCGGGTTCTGGACGACGATGCTAGAAGGCCTCGCCAGCGCATGGCTAAGGAAAGAAGAGGTGGACCGCGCGGAAAAACGGGTCCGGGAAGTAACCCGGTGGAGTGACCCGGTGGAAGAAAAGACGGGCTTCGTCGAAGCCGCTTGTCAAAACTACGAGGCTCTGGTGGAGGACAAGCGGGTAGGGAAAACCGGAGGGGCCGGGCCCTCGTAGCGATATGAAACTCGATTCGGGCAAAGACGGAATGAGGCCGGTGTAACCGGCGCCCAGGATAATCCTAAGAGGGGCGGGTACCGGCTAGGCACAGAAATCGAAAGATCCACGGACCTGCGAAAGGTCCTGGAAGAACGAATCCTCGACAGCAAGGTGGAATTGTCATTGAGGGAAGTGCTCGGGATCACCAAGAAGGAGTTCCACGACTCCATCGTAGACTTGGTGAAGAGGAAGAGGCTGTCGACGGAGACAGAACCGGAGAAGCCGGTGGAGGTGCGGACGACGCACATAGAGGACATGGCACTAGAAGACGAGTTGGCGGAGAGCCACTATTCGAGGCCGCACTGGGCCAGAGCGACCACAGAGACCCCCGTGAAGATCGGAGATGTTCATGAACCGGTGGTGGCGTTGGTGGACCACGGTTCAGAAATCAATTTGATGTCCATGGACTTCTATAAGAAGGGGAAATGGCCGATCAACACCAAGCACGGGTGGAAAATACGGGCAGCAACGCGTGCCACCAAAGAACTGCATGGAGCCTGCCCGAATGTACGAGTAAAGATCGACGATGTCAAGATTGACCAGCACTTCTTCGTACAGGAGACGTCCTCACATCCGGTTATACTAGGAGAACCGTACATCACGGCAGCATGGATGGAGACCAAGGTGCTGGACAACGGCTCGGCCTATGCAAGGGTCAAGAGCCAGGATGGGCGTCACTCGGTCCAGTTCCTGACGGTGAGACCGAACCATGAGCGGAACCGCGAGACCCTCGAGGGCGAAAGTCAAGAGGATTTTTAGAGAGGGCTATCAAGGCGTGGGGCCGCGATAGTCTGGACACTCCGGGAAAACCCCACAAGTGTACGATAGCGAAGAAGACCTATACTATAAGTAGGAAATTTTGGTTCTCCGACAGCGGAGGGTGTACGATAGTCGACGTTGTTGGGTGGAAGAAGAAAAGGGCGGAGGAGCGACTTCGGGCATGTGGTATCCTCGGCCTCGGAGAGGAAATCAATGGAGCCGTGGAGGCGGTCTCTTTCGACGATACCTTGGGGGAACTGCGAGAGGTAGTCGGAGGAGTCCTTAAAGAGGACCGGACGATTCCGGTATGTTCGGAAAGGATGTACGAAGTCATCGCGGACTTCAATAGAGGGCTCGATTCGGATCGGACGGCCCGGGTGGACACGAGGTACAAGACTGTGGACCGGAAGGTGAGGCCAGTCGCGGATCCCTTGCCGGAGGGCAACGAGTTGCGAATAAAAGGGGTTGCGTCGGACCCGAGTTTACGAAATCCAGCCCGCATAGGACACACGTTCACCGACATAACGCTACGGGAGCTCAAGGTCGGTGGGGGCGGCTTCCTACTGCCAGCGGAGGAGGACCGGTTTCGGGGAATGCTCGGAAGGCACGGGAAGGCTTTCGCATTCTCACCGGAGGAGATCGGGTGCATAGACCCGATAGTCGTGGAACCGATGGTGATATTCACGGTACCGCATGTGCCGTGGAGTCTCAAACCGATTCCAGTACCCAGAGCTCACATCCCGAAGCTGATGGAGCTGTTAAAGCAGAAGGTCGAGATGGGAGTCCTCGAACCGTCGAGTGCCCCATACTCGAATCGGTGGTTTACCGTGCCGAAGAAGGACGGCACGCTGCGCTTTATTCAAGACCTGCAGCCGGTCAACAAGGTGACCATTCGAAACGCAGGAATCGGACCAACAATAGACGAGTTCGCGGAGGCCTTCGCCGGAAGGTCGATTTACTCGGTCGGTGATCTCTACTCGGGGTACGATCAGTTCCAGCTAGCCATAGAGAGCAGAGACATCACGACAATGCGAACTCCTCTCGGCCTAGTACGGATGTGTACCCTACCGCAAGGACGGACGAACTCGGTGGCTCACATGGTGAACGCAATGAACAAAGTGGTGAGGGATTGTATCCCGGACATCACCATGCCTTTTTTGGACGACGTCCCGATCAAGGGATGCCCGGTGGAGGAAAGGGACGAGACAATCGGACCGGACGGGTGCCGGAAATTCGTGGCGACGCACATCGATGACTGCGAGAAGGTGCTGCAGAGGTTGGAGGGCGCGGGGCTCACCTTCTCCGGGGGAAAATCGGCCTTCGGGTAATCAGAGATCATGGTCGTCGAACACCTATGCGGGTCGTACAGCCGGAAACCGTCTCCGGCTAAGGTAGAAGCCATCTCCGCGATGAAGCACGACTGTAGGTCGGTCTCATAGGTTTAGAGGTTCTTGGGAGCATGCGCGTTCTACCACATATGGATCCTACATTACGCCCACATCACGGAGCCGTTATACGGGTTGCTGAAAAAGGGGCGAAAATTCGAGTGGAAAGATGAGCATACGGAGTCTGTCCAAAAGATGAAGGAAGCACTTGTCGCAGCTCCAGCGCTCTGAAAGGCTGTCTACGGAAAGGACACTCCAATTTACGTAACGATAGACACGAGTGAGACCGGGATCGGATGGGTCGTCAACCAAGAGGACGAGGACAGCATGCATTTCCCGATCCGGTTCGGCGCGAAGGTCCTCAGCGAGCGACAGTGAGGATACGCCCAAGTTAAACGCGAGCTCTGGGGTATCGTTTCGGCGGTAAAGGCCGATAAAGACTACCTAATCGGGACAGAGGTAATTATCAAGACGGACTGCCTGCCAATTCTTGGCATGGTTTCCGGATGCGCGACGCCGGACCTGGCAATGCTCAGGTGGATAGCGTACATCAAGTCCCTGAATCTGGAAATACGACACTTTCTTCGAGGCGGCTTACGTAACAACCAGCAGGGAATGCTCTCCAACGCTTAACGATTTCGACGAGAGCAAGTACAACGGGGAGTGGCTGCAGATCGGCGGGTTCCTGAAAACGATGACAACGGACGCGGCATGGACAAGGGATGAAGCCAACCAGATTCGGAAGAAAGCATACTGATTCTTCCTCCGGGACGGGTACATATGGAAGCACCCGAAGAAGAGGAACGACATCCCGCTCCAAGTGGTGGCGAAGAAGGAGGAACAGGAGGATTTGCTGGTGGCGTACCACGATACTCCTTGGGCTGGACACCGTGGAACGTGGGTCACGTTCGAAAAGCTAAAGGGTAAATGTTGGTGGCCGGGACTATACCGGGACATGCATCGGTTCGTGACGACTTGCGAAAGCTGTCAGGTGCACTCCATGATCCGACACCGGGACGAGCTTCACCCGACCTACCCTCCGACCGTCCACTTCAAGTGGATGGTGGATTTGGTAACGATGCCAATGGAGGTAGGACAGATGCGGTATCTGGTGCTGGCTCGGGAGGATCTAACGAACCAGGTTGAAGGCCGAGCCTTGCAGAACAAGACGACTGCAGCCGTGTGCCGGTTTTTGATTGAGGACGTAGTATGTCGATACGGGTGCGTAGGGAAGATCGTGGCTGACCGTGGTAAGTTGGACGCAGAAGAGGCTGAAGAGCTGTTCGACCGGCTAGGAGTCAAACTTTCGCTCACCACAGCGTACAATCCGGAGGCGAACGGGAAGGTGGAGCGCGGACACGGGCCAATTGTCAAAGCGCTAGTACGGGCGTGCGGAGGCCAAGTCGGGAACTGGCCACGGCTGCTACCTTATGCCTTGTGGGCGGACCGGACTACGCACAGTTCGGTAACCGGGTTCATGCCGGTTGAGCTTATGTTCGGACAGAAGCCAATCATGCCAACAGAGCGAACAATCTCCTCGTGGGCCACGGTGGACTGGAGGGATGAGATGAGCCGGGAGGAACTGTTGGCGGCGCGGATTCGACAGCTCGAGCGGAGACCGGAGGACGTAGAGCGAACCACGGAGAAACTTCGGGTAGCGAGGATAAGGAACAAAGCCCGGTTCGGCCGAACACACCGGCTCCGGCCAGGGAAGATCGAGGAAGGCAACTGTTACCCGTTCCCTTGGGTGAACACCTTCGATAGATCTGCGTCTATCGGTCTTCAAGGGCGTGGTACGTGAAGGCTCGTACAGAGGCGTCGAGAGAGATACAGGGCCCAGAGAGATACAGCGAGGTTTTGATAGGCGTGGCGGCGTGAAACTCCTAGATATAGATCGAAACACAGACTCATGTGGCAAAATAGGCACAAATAATATATATTACTATGGCAGAAAAGGATTACAGAACACGGCCTATGGCCGGTGACCTTACAAGTTTATCTAATTCGAATGACTAATCTAGTGCTTCCGCCTATAATTTTCTTCTCTCTCTTTCTGAGGTACTGCTTCTCGTTTAAATAACTTTTCCACTAACACACAACCGAGCCATCGGTGGCCCGTGATACTCGGACTCGGCGTTTGCTAATTTCCTAATTTTACATTTCTGTCCTCTGGACAACACCTGGCACGCCCGTGGGACAGGACCTTGTCCGTCGGACCCACGACTTACAAAATACTACAATATTACAAAAATTGCCTTTTAGGCGTGATCCTCGTTTCATTCCTCCTTTAAGATGTCGAGGATGCTTTCAGGGTCCGTGGTGGTGGCAGGATGGTCTGGTTGGACTGTCGGTGCGGGGGGTTGAGTTTGGTCCGGGGGGTGGCATATCTTCTCGGGCGTCCGCCTCGGGTGCGGCCGATTATTCTGGTGGGGGTGTGGGTTCATGGGCGCTGGCCTCTCCTCCGAGAGGCTCTGGTACCGTGAGGACGTCCATGGGATGTTTGTTGGCCGGGGCAAGTTCCTCCTGTGCCGTGTCCGTGATCTCCTCGCTGGGAGGTTCTTCTTTCTGCTCTGTGTCCGTTGGAGGGCTGGTGGGGATGGCTGCGAGTTGTTCTCGTTCGAAGGCTTCTGCTTCCAGGCGAAACAGCATCTGACCGTCATTGAAGTCCTCCATTATTTGCTCGATTGCCGCGGTGTGAGATTTTGCCAAGGACTGGTAATCCTCAGTTAAATCTGCACGCAGATTTTGAATGCTGGTTTCGTCCATTTTGTAGAAGCCGCGGCCCTCCTTCCGTCGGTTCTCGGCGTCGACGCGTAAAATATGCAATTCGGCAGCTTGGGTTGCCCATTCGTCTCCTGCGCGACTTAATGTTTCCTCGACCTTTTTGGTAAGGTGTTGGCGTTGTTTCTCGAGCAGTATGCGGATGCGTGTCTCATCCATGTCGGGCTGTGCTCGAATGGCTGCTAATTCCTGTTTTAAGCCGTCGACCTCGGCCTGAATCTTCTGTGTCTTTAGCTCATAGATGGTCTAACTGTTCTTTGCATCCGCGGTTACGAGCTGGAGAGCCTGCTCGTAACGCTTGGTGAGTTCTTCGATGGCCTGCTCCCGTTCTTTCTGACACATGGCCCGGATTTGTTCCCGTTCGACGATTCTCTCTTCTTGTAGGGCGACGTAGGAATTTGATAAGGCCTCTTTTTGCTCGGAAAGTAGCTTGTACTTGATGAAAAACTCGTCAGCCATCTCTTTAAGAGTCGTATGCTGACTCTGCAGCTCGGCATTCTCCGCGTTCATCCTCTCCTCCCGTTCGCGATTCCTTTCCTCCTGCCGCTGGTTCCAGTCGTGGGCATTGTCGAGCGTAGCCTATAGGTCTTGAACCTCCGTCTCTTTCTTTACTACTGTGACTGCGTATTCCTCCAGCTTGCTTTTGAGTTCGGCTTCCTTGGCCGCGGCTTGCGCTTGTACCCGGCCCAATGCTTCGTGCTGCTCGTGTATCCTTTGGTTGGCCTGGGCTCTTATCTCGGCCATCTGCTTGGAAGCTTCTTCTTTTAGGCGAGCCATCGCCTCTTGATGTCATTCCTCGTGTCTCTCGGTTCGCCGTTGTTCTTCTTTAAGCTCCGCACGGTAATCCCGGAGCGGAGGTTCTGTCTGGGTTGCCACCTCCTTGGTTGCACGTGGTGCGGGTAGTTCGGTTTGCTCCACGGCCGTGGCCACCTCGGTTGTTGTGCAAGCATCGACCATTTGTAACGAGTCCGTTTGTGTACTGGCCTGCACCTTCAGGATAGAGTCGGTGATGGTGCTTTTATCCATCATCGTTATGCGTGGAGGTGTTGGGAGGGCCTCGGTGGTCGTTACTGGAAGGCTCGGGACTTGTTGTTCCAGCCGGTTTTGCTCCCAGGCTGCCATCTTCTGGTTCGCAGCGTGCCATAGTTTTGTAGCCATCGTAGCCTATTTTTGGGCTACTTTTATCTTTCGGGCCATGTCTTTGGCTGCCCGCGTAGTGCGATCCAGGTCCCGATATGCCTCGATATGGGCCGTGTTCAACTCGGGGACCTCCATGAGGAGAGCGGCCTGTTTTGCTTGCTTCTTCCTCCCGATTTTTTGTAAAGTCCTGTCCTCCTGGGGCTCAATTTCACCTATTAGCGCGCGTTGAACCATTTTTGTTTCGGCGTGCTCTTCTGCCATCCGAGCGGCTGGCGCGACTTGGGCTCTGCGAGGAAGTCGACCAGCTCGAATGACGTACCGAGGCGGAGGAGCACACTAAATTCGTAAGCCTCCACAGGGAGGTCCTTATACCCGAGGACTTCATCCTCCGAGATCTGGGTTGTTTGCCCATGCTCGATCGTTCCCTGGTTCAGCGATGCCTCTGCAGGGGTGATAGCCAGGTTGCTCTGTCTGATCACTAAGGATTGCTCCTGATGTGGCTCCTTCTGTTCTTCCGAGGACTCATAGTTGAGTCGTCTTCTTTTGCTTGGCTGTGGTTGGGGTTCCGGGCCCGGTAGTGTCGTTTCCTCCGCCTCCTTCCTTTTCTGGGGTCGTGGTGGTGCAACCTGCTGCGTGTTGGGGCGTGGGCTAGGTCCTGGGGATGTTACCGAGGGGTGCGACGTTGCCTGTCGAATGGTGACGTCATCGGTCGTGTTGTCTGCCGCGGCTTCCTCCCCCTCCCATTCTTGGCAGGTCTCGGACACTACCCTTTTTTGTTGGGGTTGGGCTGGTGGTGGAGCAGATGCGGGTTTCTGGTCGGCGGCAGGGGGTGAAGGCGATGTGGGCTCCTCCCATGCTTCGTGGCTGATGGCCACGAATTTCTCACTCTGCCTCCGTGGTGGTGGTGGGGACGTGAGTGCGCGAGGGGAAGGAAGCGAAGAGGGTGGGTATAGCACCATCAAAAAGTGGGTAAGAACAGACAACATTTTCTTACCGGACTGAAATGAAGCTAAGGCGGCGTGGAATCCTTCGCTCGTGATGATTCCCCAATCGATTCTGTTTCCTTCATAAGTGCTTATGATGATGGCCGCCTTGTTCTGCAGCATGCTCATTGGGTTCGTATGCACGAACGCATACTCCATCAAGATACGAGCAATTTCCCTGAAAGCTTTGTTGGGCCCGCCATACGTACGATATGCCTTCCCTGTGGCTGAGTACTCACCGAAGTACGCCTTCATCTTGGATGCCGGGGGTATGTCGACCTCATGGTCCCCTCCTCGTTGCAGGTCCAAAACAGCCCGAAGCACGTTGTTGGTGATGGCTTCGGGACTTATACGTTTCGCCACAGTTTGGGCATCTGGGTGCGCAGGGGGCATCGATGATCTTCAAATAACCGCCCATTCCTCGTTCCTGGAGCCAGGCGCGGGTTTCTGTTGAGGCGGTAAGAGGCATGGTGGAGATTGAGGCTGGGTTCGACTGTGTGGAAGCGTGAAGCAAAGTGATGAGGCGAGGGCGATCCACAAGAGGGACAGCAGAAAGGGGAAGTCCAGCAGAGAGGTTATGAGAGCGGAAGAGGGCTTGAGAGCAAGAGCGCTTCGCGTTTTGAGAGCGAGATGGGGTTTCTGATCTCGAGAGCAATGAAGATGGAGAGCGATAATGGTTTGTGCTGCGTTTTGGAAACGGTTTTGGGAACTTATTCCTAGGGTTTTGTGCCTACAGCGAATCCTGAAGATTCTGAGTCGTGGGTGCCATAATAAGTGACTAGCACCACGTGTCCTGAAGGTGAGTGGAGTGCTTCTAGTGTGCTTTGCATGTGGTTTGCATGTGTGAACAGCTTAAATAGGCACTAACTGAGTGGTGGCGAGGGGTGGAGCATAGAGAGTTGAAAGTAACTTGAACTAAGAGTGGAAGTGAGGGGTGCTCCTAACGTTGTGGTGCCTAGGTGGGTGGTGTAGGTGTAGCTAAACAGTGTGTAGAAAGTAGCGTGCGGAAGCAAGTATGAAGACAGAACAGAGGAAGGAAACTCAGGTTCAATGGAGAGCTTATGCTTACACGGTATACGCGGGAGAGACAAAGAGAGAAACACAAAAAACTATATTCCACAGTAATACTCAATCTCTATATATAAGACGTGCTCAGTGAACACTTTTATACAAGCCCTAGAAGGACTGACCGAAGTACTGACAGTACTTCAATGCTCATCAAGAGCCCCTACACTAACTCCCAAATATATTCCTCACAGAATATCTTTCCTAACGATCTCCCGGTTTACGCACTCGGCCTAACCGATCGGTCCCAACCGATCCGGTCCTCGGCTTCTTCAGCCGATCCGGCCGATGTTGAGCTTGTCTCTCAACACTCCCCCTCAAGCTCAACTTGAGGCTCTTCAGGATCTTCACAGCACCGGTTCCTCCTGGCTTCTCGCCTCGCTCGCGCTCCTCGACCTATTCGACTCTGCGCGCTTCGACCCTTCCGGTCGG
Source organism: Azolla caroliniana (assembly GCF_043228905.1). Lineage (NCBI taxonomy): Eukaryota > Viridiplantae > Streptophyta > Polypodiopsida > Salviniales > Salviniaceae > Azolla > Azolla caroliniana. Next base: position 15,271,657 of record NW_028230455.1, read on the forward strand.
CTTGTCTGCTCATGTGGCCCTCATCAGCTCTTCTATTGTTGCAGTGTTGACGCTTCTTCTGCTGCCTTTTCTTCCGCTTGGGCCTCGGTTGATTCAGCTTGTCTGAATCAAACATCCGAACCGACTCGGCTACCTCCGATCGGTTTTCCCTCTCGTCCGAGTTGGCTGTCTCCAACTCGTCTTCGGTCTTCTCGCCCTCGATGGCGTCATCTTCCCCATGTGTGGTTGGCTTTGGCTCTCTCCTTCTGTTGCTCCCCTTCTGTCCTCTTCCGAACTTTTTCACAGGTCCGCCCTCGGCTTCTTCAACCGATCCGAAGTCGCCCTCGGCTTCTTCAGCCGATCCGTCTTCAACCGAGTCAACAAACGAGTCAACCGATTCGGTGTCATGGTCACCGCTCCTTTCCTGCTGCCTTGCTTGGTCGTTCGGGACTGTTCTCCCCCTCAAGTTTGGCACGTCGAGGTGACGCAACCCGAGCACACCTGAGAATTGCCGCAACTTGTCCAGACCAAGAGGCTTTGTGAAGATGTCGGCAGTCTGCCGATCCGTCGAAACGTACTGAAGTTCGACTTCACCGGAAAGGACACGCTCACGGACGAAATGGTAGTGCACCTCAATGTGCTTGGTCCGTGCGTGGAAGACAGGGTTCTTCACAAGTTGGATGTTGCTGAGGTTGTCGCAGTAGATCGTCGTTGGATCGGACACCTCCTCTTGCAGGTCCTTAAGTAGCCGCTTCAACCACATGGCTTCGCATGTCGCAACAACCGCTCCTAGGTACTCAGCTTCGGTGCTCGACAGTGCAACTGTCCGCTGCTTCTTACTGCTCCATGCGATCGCGGCACTCCCGAGGGAGAACGCGTATCCAGACGTGGATCAGCGATCGGCGGCATTGCCAGCCCAATCAGCATCAGTGTAGCCGACTAACTGTGTAGCTGCACCGGTCCGATATAGCAGTCTGCGGTCCTTCGTGCCGCTTACCTACTGAAGTATGCGTTGCGCACACTGAAGGTGCTCCTCGGTAGGTCGCACCATGAACTGATTGATCACCCCGACCGGATAACTGAGGTCGGGTTGGGTGATGGTCAAGTATATGAGGCTTCCGACAATTTGTTGGAACCTCGTCGGGTCGCATACCTTTCCCGTATCAGGACGAAGCTTGACGTTTTTGTCCAGAGGAGTCGAGATGGACTTACAGTCGGCCATCCCGAGTTTGAAGAGCATACTCAGCACGTAGTGACGTTGGCTGATCAATATGCCTTCGGGGGTACGGATCACTTCGATCCCGAGGAAGTAGTGAAGGTCTCCCAAATCCTTCATGTCGAACGATGCTGCAAGTTGGAGCTTCACGCGGTCGATTTCACCTAGGTCGGCGCCGGTGATGACCAAGTCATCAACATACAGTAAAATAGTAACCGGTCCGAGTCGACCTTTCCGGATGAACAGGGAAGAGTCCGATTTTGACGTGACGAAGCCCATCCGACGCAGTTGTTGCGTGATCTTCGCGTTCCAGGCATGCAGGGCTTGCTTCAGTCCGTAAAGGGACTTCTTCGGTCGGCATACTGCCGAGTTCGTTCAGGAGTGAAATCCGGGGGGCTGTACCATGTACACCTATTCCTCAAGGTCACCTTGCAGGAACGCATTCTTTACATCCATCTGATGTAAGTGCCACCCCTTCACCGTGGCTACTGCGAGCAAAACACAGACGGTCGTCATTTTCGCGACCGGCGCAAACGTCTCATCATAGTCGATGCCATGTTTCTGCGCATAGCCCTTTGCCACCAGCCGAGCCTTGTACCGGTTGACCGAACCATCGGTGTTGTACTTGACTTTGTACACCCATCTACACCCGATCGACTTCACACCCTTCGGTGTGTCAACCAGGTCCCAGGTCTCGTTCTCTGCCAATGCGTGCATCTCTTCCTCCATCGCGGCACGCCAATTTGCGTCTTTCGCTGCGTCTGCGTAGCTCTCCGGCTCACGCACTTCCGCTACACGGGTCATGTACGCATAATGATGCGCCATGTACTCGTTGTATCCGAACCGCACAACTGGGTTCTTCTGGCGGGTAGATCGGCGTAATCTCACATTAGCCGATGTCGAGGCCTTCTCGGTCGACGCGATCTTCACCTTTAAAGACCCGTCACCGGTTCCCTCGGAGTCGAACTCGCGTCGGTCTGACTCGTTCCTTTCCGTGCCAGAATCCGACACCTTCTTCTTCCCTTTCTCCTTGCGCGTAAGCCGTCTCCTCGGCTTCCTGCGCGGGGAATGCATGGCCGAGTCTCCACTACTCGCCAACTCCTCATCGGACTGGTCGTACCGACTCAGTCGTCCAATCGGTCCACTTAACCGGAGTGAAATCGGACTCTCTTCGCGGGTCTCGATTTCTGGCTCATCCGGAGGCATCTCAGCCTCGCTGACCTCATCGTCAGAACTCGTATTGGAGTCAGGGTTCCGAGGCGAGGGCAGGTACCAGGACGCGGACTCGTCAAACACAACGTGGCGGCTGACATGCGCTTGTTTGGTGCGAGGGTTATAGCACTTATAACCCTTCTGCTCGTCCGAGTAACCGACCAAGATGCACTTCTCGACCTTTGCGTCCAGCTTCCTCCTTTTCTCCTTCGGTACATGCAGATACGCAATGCTACTGAACACCCTCAAGTGTCGCAAGTTCGGCTTCGTTCCGAAATATAGCTCGTGCGCCAACACTTTGTCTCCAATCCGGTTCTGGATGTATACCGCGGTCCTTACCGCCTCGGCCCAGTAGAACTTGGGCAAGCTCTTCTTCTCCAGCACTGCCCGTGCCGCTTCCACAACTGACCGATTCTTTCTCTCGGCCACGCCGTTCTGCTCTGGCGTGTATCTACAACTGAATTCGCGCCGAATTCCCATTTGTTGTAGGTAACCGTTGAATTGACCGGAAAAGTACTCTTTCCCGCCATCCGACCGCAAGCACTTGATCTTTCGTCCTGTTTCAGCTTCCACGAACCCTTTGAGGTCCCGGAAACAGTCGAAGACTTCACTCTTCCTCTCAATGAGGTAGATCCACGTGTGCCGCGTGTGGTTATCGATGAAGGAGACAAAATATCAGCTCCCGCCAAGACTAACATTTTGTGCCGGTCCCCACACATCGGAGTGTATAGGTCGAGATTACTCCGACTCCAGTTTCGCTCGTTGGGGAAGGGAAGTCGGTGTTGCTTCCCGAGCTGGCAGGCTTCACAAATTTGTGCATTTCGGCCACTAAATTTGGGCAATCCGAATACTACCTGTTTCGATTGCAGATCTTGAAGCCGTTGGTGGTTGACATGGCCTATCCGCTTGTGCCACAAGTCAATGTCCGACTCGGTCTTTTGTCCCTTTGTGAACATTGCGGTGCCGCCGTCAGTGGAGTCGAGGATGAACATCCTCCCGTCTCTGCGCCCTTGCGCAATCACACGGCCTTCTTCCTCAATGAAGCACCCGAGGTGTGTAAACCGAACCTCCATCCCTTGGTCGACGATCTGTCCGACCGAGACCAAGTTCTTCGTGATTGTCGAAACGTGCAACACGTTCTTGAGTTTCCCTTTTTGCCCGACATGGCTAAGGGGAACTTTTCCGACATTCACGATCGGATGCGGACTGTCGTCTCTTGTTGCGACTACTCCCGGTTGTATCGGTTTTTCAATGTACGAGAACCACTCCTTATGGCTCGTCATGTGATTGGTCAGTGACCGCCAAGTCGGAAGTTCCTTCGACTGGCTCAGGGCATCGGGCAGGTGGCCGAGACCTCGTGGTGCGAGAGTGCACCGTAACGGCGGTTGGTGGTTACCTTCAACGAAGTTCACTGTGCACTCACAACTGTAACCGGGCATGCCAACTTGTGTTACCCGTTCCCTTGGGTGAACACCTTCAATAGATCTGCGTCTATCGGTCTTCAAGGGCGTGGTACGTGAAGGCTCGTACAGAGGTGTCGAGAGAGATACAGGGCCCAGAGAGAAAACACTAGCGAGGTTTTGATAGGCGTGGCGGCGTGAAACTCCTAGATATAGATCGAAACACAGACTCATGCAGCAAAATAGGCACAAATAAGATATATTACTATGGCAGAAAAGGATTACAGAACACGGCCTATGGCCGGTGACCTTACAAGTTTATCTAATTCGAATGACTAATCTAGTGTTTCCGCCTATAATTTTCTTCTCTCTCTTTCTGAGGTACTGCTTCTCGTTTAAATAACTTTTCCACTAACACACAGCCGAGCCATCGGTGGCCCGTGATACTCGGACTCGGCGTTTGCTAATTTCCTAATTTTACATTTCTGTCCTCTAGACAACAGCGACTGGGTGCTAGTCTACGACAGCAGCCTCGACAATCAGCACAAGGCCACGCGGAAGTTTGCGAGGAGGTGGTTCGGGCCTTACGTAGTAACAGGCGCCAACGGCAATGGGACGTACCATCTCGCAGAGCTCGACGGTACGAGAATGGCGATACCGGTAGCAGGGAAGAGGATCAAAGTGTTCAAGAAACGACACGATCGTGAGCCGGAGCTAGGGAGCATGGACAGCAACGACGAGCAGCCCGAGGCGGAGGATGAACCGGTAAACGAGGAATAAAAGCAAGGATCGGTTTTCTCCCGTAGCAACCCAATTTTGGCGCATACCGGTGGATGCGCGGTTAGGTGGGGGCGGATATCGTGAAGAAAACCGTCCCCAGGAGGCGCCAACGGCAATGGGACGTACCATCTCGCAGAGCTCGACGGTACGAGAATGGCAATACCAGTAGCAGGGAAGAGGATCAAAGCGTTCAAGAAACGACACGATCGTGAGCCGGAGCTAGGGAGCATGGACAGCAACGACGAGCAGCCCGAGGTGGAGGATGAACCGGTAAACAAGGAATAAAAGCAAGGATCGGTTTTCTCTCGTAGCAACCCAATTTTGGCGCATACCGGTGGATGCGCGGTTAGGTAGGGGCGGATATCGTGAAGAAAACCGTCCCCAGGCGCAAACCATGTATAGTGAGTGTGAACGGGCCCTTACACCTGTGCACGCCCCTTGTTGTATAGTAGATAGGGAGGCACAAAGGTTAAATCCTAGGTAGCAATATTCTATAGGGGGAATTGAGGAGTATCTCTGTCAGAAAGGACAGAGAATTAATGTGATGTAAACGGGTGAAACGGCCTCCCTCCTTGAGCTATAAAGGAGAGGGAGACGGGGGAGAGAAGGGATCGCGCGCTAGAGGGGACGAAGTGTTGTCGGACTGGGACCGAGCTCTTCTTCTCTGTCGTTCTCCATAGCTTTCTTTTGCGCAGATTCTCAGGAGGCTGATCCTGCTCCGTGGAACGCCCGTGTGCTTCCGGCAGAATCTCCATCTTGCTCTCCTGTGTGCGTGGGTGATCAGGCGCCGGCATCCATCTCGCCGACCTGGTCGGCTGTAACCGTTCGAGTCGTCTGCATACATTTATATACATACGCTAGTGTTCTCAACTCGTGTCTCCTGTGTTGTTGGGCCGCGTCCCCGTGCGCTTCTTTGTCTATACGTGTGTGAGCGTCTCTCTCTCTCTCTCTCTCTCTCTCTCTCTCCCTCTTCTCACCTATTCCTCGGTCCAAGACCCCAGTGGTCCCACCTTGTTCTCCACGCACGCGTGTAACAACGCGACAACGTGTGGCTAGAAGACACATATATACACACAAATAGATGTATTGTTGCGGAAGCGTCAAAATATTATGAAAATATTTTCAAAAACTTAATTTAGAAAAAGAAGAAAAAAAACAAAATTTTACAAGGTTCAGACAATTAAGCCTACATCCTCCAAAGCAATTGTTCTATTAGACGTAGGAGAAAAGAATACAAGATTGGGATTAAACCCAAACCACCTCCCCAAATCCCAATTTTTGATGTGGGATAAGGGAATCAGCCAAAAAATCAACAAATCTCCACCTTGGCATGGCAATCTCTTATCCTACCAAATACAAATCTTCTCAAACAAACAAATAATAAAATAGTCTTTGCGGTGATTCCAAATCTACGCCATGAGGCGCCAACTTTAAATGTGTTGGATATTAACCAAGTCTAAATAATGTCAATTTTGGCCCTTGTAACCACCTTGGCTAGAATATCTGCAGGATTCTCCGTAGTGTGAATCTTCTGGAGAAGTGTCTCCTCCTCTTCAAGAATTTCCCGCAGAAAATGATAGCGAACATCAATGTGCTTTGTCCGTGCGTGAAAGACTTGGTTCTTTGCTAAATAAATAGCATTCTGATTGTCTGAATACACATCAAGTTGTTTCTGACCAATTCCCAAATCCTTAAGCAGCCCATGAAGCCAAATTGCCTCCATCACAGCCTTTGTAATTGCCATATACTCTGCCTCTATTTTAGACAAAGCCATTGTTGACTGCAAAGTAGACTTCCAACTAACTTGCGCCTTTGCGAAAGAGAACAAATAACTAGTTGTAGATCGTCGTTTATCCAAATCACCTGCATAATCAAAATCACAATATCGAACTATGCATTGATCGAGTGATTTATCTTGCTCAAATGTCAATCCAACATCCACAGTATTTTGACGATACCGCAGAATCCATTTCATAGCTTGCTAGTGACCCTTGCCCAGATCATGCATATACCTACTAACAATACTAATAGCTTGTGAAATATCAGTTCTTGTACATACCATTGCATACATCAAGCTTCCAACTGCATTTGCATATGTGACTTTCGCCATGTATTCTCACTCTGCATCAGTTGTTGGAGATAATCTACTACTCAGTTTCAAATGAGGAGCAAGTGGAGTACTTATAGGATTTGTATCATGGTACATACCAAAACATTGTAGTATCTTCTTCAAATACTGCTTCTGTGACAACCAAAGTTTGTTCCACTCTCACTCCCTACTTATCTCCATGCTGAGAATCTTCTTGGCTTCCCCCAAATCCTTCATCTTGAACTCTTTACTCATTTGAGCCTTCAACCTATCAATCTCAACTTGACTCTTTGCTGCAATCAGCATATCATCAACATATAAGAGTAAGTAGATGTATGAAGCATCTTGTTGAAGATTGCGCAAATACACACAATGATCGTATTTTCTTCACCTGTACTTCTAACCCTTCATGAACTTGTCAAGTCATATGTATCACTGTCTCGGAGATTGTTTCCGTACATACAACGATGTTATAAGTTTACAAAACCAATCTTCTTTACCAACAACCTTGTATCTATTGTAATATGACCCCAAAAGAAATTGACCCCATGACCTTACGTTACACAGGTTGAGGCCATACTACTAGGATAACAATTGTAATACAAAAATTATTATTTTCATTTGTTATTTCATCACAAAAAATTATGTATATTCTAGATTTCTCTGGAACATTCAAGAATGTCTTCTAATGCCGAAATTTGGCCCATGAGACAATTGGTGTACAATAATATAGGGTGCCTACCCAATCATTGAAATAAAAATAAAAATAGAACTTAAGCTAAAAGAGTTCCAGTATTTGTACAAAACATGTTATGGTGTAACATATTCGATGAAGGAAATGATTTTGTACTAGGCCTAGTTTCATTTCCATCCAAGCCTATCGAAAATTAATGGGAGGTCAAAGGGTTTCGGTGTGGGTGTGACCCGTGGTCTCGATGTAGAAGGTACCCCAACCATGGCTTCTAGGCGGTGTAGCTCACATTCCCTTATTTTCTCAATTGCGTCTGCACCACATCGACTTGCTTTGAAACCCGTCATCCAAGAGCGTTTGGTTCTTCTTTGGTTTTCTGCTTTATCAAGGAAGAGGCCGAGTGGTGCGGGTGTGTCCACATTCATCATCTCCCCCTATCCCTAATCAACTTCATTTGTTACATGTTGGTGAATATTAGAAACGTTATTGTCAACATTTTGTAGTATATTCTCTCTATGTTGTTTTAGCTCTAAGATATATCTACCTAATTTCTTTATATCTAGAGTATCTAATAGTTTGGGGAGGGTGGGAGAGGTACCGATTATGTCTTGGTATTTTGCCCTTATCTCGGCGTAAGTTGGACATTTGCATGTAAAGTGGTACTCGTCCTCTATCTCTATGTGATATAATCTACATATCCTTTCCTTTCTAGGGACTCCATTAGTACAACTATTCTCAATCTCAAGTTGGTGAGATGATATTCTAACTTGTCCAATGGAAACCCTTAGTGCATTTGGTAAGAATACATCTACATATTTTGGTCGTGTAATAAAACCTAACTTAGAGAAGTGCTTGAAGTGTTTCTTATCTAGTACAACATTTTAGATGGGAGTGGATCTAATGGGCTGATCCATTTATACCGAGTGTATATTTTCCATATTTCTTGGCGTATTACTTTATTATGGTCCTCATGAGAGATTAATGTGTTATGAATCTAAGGGGAGGTAGATTATTAATGTCTAGACCGTTTGCAAGCCAACACACCATCATGCCATACCATGAGCTAGTATAACCGAACTCATATAGAGATCGAGATGCCTCAAAAGCTTGATGAGATATCCAATCATGTATCCTATGAATAAAGACTACAAGTTGAAAAAGTGCTTCTACTAACATCGGGGGTAAGGTGAACTCAACGCTAATAATGTCATGTGGTATTGTTGATTTGCTTCGGAATTGGCATGATAGCATAATCACCAATGGTCTCTCTAATTGTGTCCACATAAAATATGGTAGCCCTTGAGCCCAAACCACTGATGCATACATGAGGGAGGAGGTCACTAATGATTTGATGAGACACCCCTTAGCCCGTGGCTCTTGAAAGTATGCATGGTGGCATTGTCTCTCTAAGAGTGAGAGGGATGCATGTCCTCTCGTAAGTCTATCCTTTGTTGCCTGTGTCATAGAAAATTTACCTGAGCGGGCACTAAAAGTAACTCTGAGATATACATATGATCACTACCTCCATAATCTCATCAATCTAGATCCCAAAAAGAGTTGGTGATAGGGGGCAACCTTGCTTGTTTTACACCAATAGTGCTAGTGTGAAGCAGTTGGATAGGCCACCTGGGCATCATACGCACCCGGAGACTTGCTCATATAGTGCGTAGATGGCCCAAATCATGTCATGTGGTATCTTCAAGCTTTTAAGTGTATCAAACAACCACTCCCTAGGGACTGAGTCAAAGACTTTGCAGAAGTCCACAAAAAAACAATATAATTTCTTCTTGAGACCCTTTGTTTGTTCATAGTCTACTATGGTGGAAAACCCTCGGCAAGGGCACGATTGAATATTAGAGTTAGAAAGGGAGTTAGGTACTCTTGCCCATATATGATGGGTGGCTGGTTTGGGACTTGGTAAAGTTTCTTTGTATATGTGTGCCAAGTGTTGGGATCCTCGATGGGTGTTTTTGGTCTTGGTTCCCGCAATGGCACAATCGCTATTTATGAGCATATGGTAGAGTTCCCAATATTGGGATGCATCCCACTACTGCTAATTGTTGGGGAGTGAAGGGCGTGTGTGAGTTCTGTAGTAAGGCTTTCTAAAGGCAAGGAGGAATCAAGAGAGGAGAGATGGGCCTCAACATGTCATGAGTATTTGTCAGCGACCTCATGTGTGAAATGTATTGTGGTGTGATGGCTTGGTTGACTAGAGTTGGTGACCTTGGAGATATCACATTTTAGTTCAAAGTATAAGAAACTATTATCCACACCAATAGGACATGGGGCCACCTGGAAGGAGTTAATCTTGTGGATAGCTTTAGGGCATCCTATTAGATAATCAATTGTGCTTTCACCTCCTCCATGTGGGGAACATGTGAGCTCCTCTGAGCCTGGCCAGTTGGCTAAACCATTATATATGATCATCTGGTGCTGACTGCCAAGTTCGAGTAGATGATGGCCAAAGCTCGTGGCGTCCGCACTTTGATCTATTGATCTACGTGTGTTGTCTATGTCTAAAGAATCGAAATTTACCATTTCTACGTTTCTATCCGCCTGAAATATTGTACATTGTCTGGATTGGGTTCTCGTATTGAAATCTCCTAAAAGGAAGACTTCTCCTTGGGAAGAATATCATATTATATCATCCGATAAAGGTTCGTATGGAGAAGGCCCATGTGGCACTCCATCAACTAATCTTGTGTCACAAAATGTCAATATCAATAAATATATTTTCATATTATTATTATTCAAGAATTATGGAGCACTAGACACAATAGATGACCTCCAAATGGCATGGATGTTGTATGCCAAGTGGCACACAACATGTATGCCAAATGGCGATCATGCACAATCCGATGTACACTATATAAGTCGAAGATCTGCTTAGTGTTGAACCATTCTGGTTCAACACCAGTCCTCAGCCACCTTGTAATCTTGGTTTACGGTAATACAAATTCTTGTCATCTTGTCCTGTTATTGTCTTCTCGTTTGTTGTTATCTTCTTTTTTTGGACGTTGAAATCTTCTTCGAAGCTTGGGTTTTGACAGTTTGAACCACAATGGAGACAGTTAGTAAACAAGAGTATATGCGTATTCTATCCGACCTTGACCTCCTAAAAACAAAATTTGTCACATTAGAACAAGAGAATCAAAATGGCGATTTACAACAAGTGAGTGTTGAAAAGGCAAAATGACATGAGGAACTCTCGATACGTGTCCAACAACTTAAAGCCGATCTGTTATCTCTTCGACAACAAACTTCCACCTCTCAGAATTTGTTCAAGGAACCCAAAATTAGTTTGCCAACAAAATTTGATGGTACAAGGTCTCAATTTCAAGGATTCTTGAATCAGGTACGCCTTGTAATTCATGTGCATCCCAACCGATATCCAACTGACGCAGCTCGAGTAGGGTTAGTTGGGGCATTATTGACAAGAACCGCACTAGCATGGTTTGCATCATTGCTAGAGAAGAAGTCCCCAATACTAGATAACTTTCATACCTTTATCAATGAATTCCAAGCTAGTTTTGGTGATAATGATAGTGTAAGAACAACAATAGACAAGATACGCAGATTGCGCCAAGGAGATCGGCCAACCTCAGCTTAGGCAATAGATTTTCGTCTTCTTGCTTGTGATATCCCTTGGGATGAAGCGGTGTTGATGGACTTGTTCTGGCATGGTTTGCATAATGATGTTAAGGACTTGCTCCTAACATTTCATGATGAACCTAAATCATTGATAGACGTTATTAGCCGTGCAGTTCGATGAGACAATCGTTTGTTTGAACAACGTTCTGAGCACCAAGAAATGTCGACATGCCTAAGATCAGAGCAAACATATGCTGAAGCATTAGCCTCACCAGCTTTAGAACCAATGCAAGTTCCCAATCCGAATTCTTTTAATGGACCTACTCCAATGGAGATTGATGAGGCATGTCGTTGAGGTCCTTTGTCTGAAGCCGAGAAACGATGACGTCAAGCAAATTGACTTTGCCTATACTGTGGTAGTCTAGGACATATAGCAATCATTGTCCACATCGACCAAAGAGACAATTGAATCAAGTAAGTACTATTGAGAATTTTGATTCATGTTCCTGAGTCAATGTCAATAAACCAAGAACTCATGTCAATGGCCCTCGGTCCAACAGTTTTGATGTTCAAAGTGAATTGGATGACTTGTTAAACGAGTAAGTCCAACAAAAATCGGAGCCATTTGGTTGGACCAACCAAAGAATATAGAACTTGTTCCTAGCTTAGGTTCCATTTCATTGAACCGAGTCAGTGAAGTTTTAACGGCACAAGTTCAACTTAGCACATCAAGATGTCATCAAGTTCTTGCATCTACGCTCTTGGATTCAGGTCCAGCCAACTCATGTTTCATGGATCGGGATTTTGCCATAACACAAGAAATTATACTCTATAAGCTTCCTCGTCCAGCATTTGTAGTAGTAATCGATGGACGTTCTATTTCATCATGACATATTACTGAAGAATCAGAGCCTATTCGTGTAGTTCTTGGGAATTTAGCTTGTGTAATATCTTTCAATATCATAAGCAGTCCCGAACATCCAATTGTTCTTGGTTTGCCTTGGTTTGAACTTCATAATCCAAAGATTGATTGGAAGAATCATGAAATCATAGATTCACAAAACAACAATTCAAAGCTCCTCACCACATCAACCTCAAAGCTAAAACCAGGACATATATAAACTATCTCTCTCCAAAGGTCATGTAAAGAAGCTACAATAGAAGACATGTTTGTGTTTGCAATGGTCATAACCCTATTTTCAAACCCACAAGATTCAGAGGTCCATTTACCATCAAAGTATCAAGAATTTTCCGATGTGTTTGATAAGGTAAAGGCCATGACACTTCCTAATCATCGGCCATATGATTGTCCCATTGATTTCATGCCGATAAAGAACCACCATGGGAACCAATTTATAACCTTTCGCCATCAGAATTGAAAGTTCTTCGAGAATATATTGATGAGAAGTTTGCAAATGGTTTTATTCGATATTCTCAATCTCCTGTTGACGCTCCTATTTTTTTCGTCAAGAAGAAAAATGGCTCTTTACGATTGGTCGTAGATTATCGAGGCTTGAACAAGGTTATGATCCAAAATCGATATGCTCTACCATTGATTCCAAATCTCTTGGAATGTCTCAATGGGGCCAAATACTTCACAAGGCTAGACTTATGAGGATCTTACAACCTTGTTCGTATTTGACCTGGTGATGAATGGAAAACTGCTTTTCGCACGCGATATGGTCACTTTGAGTACACAGTAATGTTGTTCGGTCTTACAAATGCTCCAACAATTTTCCAACATATGGAAAATGATATCTTTCGAGATTTCCTTGATATCTTCACGATAATTTACTTGGATGATATATTATTCTACTCAAAGACACAAGAGGAGCATGATAACCATGTTCGACAAGTTCTGCAACGATTACGGGAATTTGGTCTTTATGCCAAACTAGAGAAGTGTTGCTTTCACCGCAATCAAGTGGAATTTCTAGGGTATATGGTCTCTCCGGAAGGTATTTCTATGGATCCAACACATAGCTTGGTTTGCGATCTGCAATGTTTCTTGGGATTTGTGAATTTTTACCGCAAGTTCATCAGGAGTTACTCAAAAGTTGTTTTGCCCCTCACAGAACTAACACAAAAGAACCGACCATTTGTATGGACGTCAAGCGTAGCCTATGCATTTGATAGGTTGAAGCAAGCATTTACATCTGCTCCCATTTTGGTCCATGTTGACCTTAAAAAGTTGTATATCATCGAAGCAGATGTGTTTGATTTTGCACTAGGAAGTGTTCTATCGCAAATAGCGCATGATGAGAAATTACATCCAGTTGCATTTCATTCAAGAAAGTTTGAACCCACAGAAATCGATTATGAAATCCATCACAAAGAATTGTTGGCAATTGTTGATTCTTTCGAACAATGGCGTCACTTCTTGGAAGGTCCTCCCCACCAAATTGTTGTTTACAACGATCATAAAAACCTCACACACTTTCAAAATGCTCGAGTCCTTAATCGACGACAAGCTCGGTGGGCACAATTTCTAACACGGTTTAACTTTGTGATAACATATCGACCAGAAATACCAGGTAAAGTTGATGCCTTATCAAGACACTCTTATTTTGCACCAAAACCGGGGGACCCAACTTATGACCATAAAGAGCAAGTCTTTTTGAGCCCTACTTGTCTATGATTAATGGTGACAAATGTTGTTGAGACAACTTTAGATTCAAATTTTCTTGATTCTATTCACTCGAGCATTGGTTCAAATGATTTTGCACAAGACATTTTAGACCACATTGTTCCAAATCGTGCTTCTTGTTCACGCTCCAGGTTATCTCGCATGGATTATGGGAACTTCGGTTGGCATGATAGGTTGCTTTTTCGAAACAACCGTACTTATATTCCCAATGGACCTTCTCAACTTGATGTCTTGCATCACTGCCATGATTCACCATTAGTTGGACATTTCAGAGTTTTGAAAACATTGGAACTTGTTACCCGAAACTATTGGCGGCCTCAGGTTCGTCAATTTGTCATAAACTATGTTTCTACTTGTGATGTATGTTGTCGATCAAAGATGACTTAACATTGGCCATATAGTTTGTTGCACCCATTTGCCCATTCTAGATGGTCCGTGGAAATCCATTGAATCTGTCGACTTCATCACATCTCTCCCATCTTCCCAAGGCTATGATGTTATTCTTACAGTGGTGGATTGCTTTACGAAAATGACACATTTTCTTCCATGTAGGAAGATTTTTAGTAGTCAGGAGATGACAAGTCTTGTTATGCGAGAAGTTTTCAAGCACCGTGGCCTTCCAGATGAAACCATTAGTGATCGTGGGCCACAATTTATTGCAAATTTTTGGACACACTTACTTGAGATCCTTAGAATTTCTCGTAAACTATGTTCAAGCTACCATCCTCAAACCGATGGTCAAATTGAACGCACAAATCAAACATTAGAACAATATCTTCATTGCTTTATCAACTATCAACAAGATGATTGGATGGATTTCTTACATATGGAAGAATTTGCTTACAATAATTCAATCCATTCTTCTACGGGATTCATTCCATTCTTTGCAAACACAGGATATCATCCTCGATGGATGATGCTCCAATGTCCAAAATTCTCAAACAATCCCACGTTCAAGGATCTTCTAGAACAACTCAAAGAAATTCAAACCAACCTTTCTCATAATTTGCTTCATGCTCAAGCCAAGTACAAGAAGGTGGCAGATAAACATCTCTTAGATTCTGCACTTGAGGACCCAAAGTTTAAAGTTGGTGATCGTGTATCGTTATCGCGTCGTAATGTGAAAACTACTCAACCATGTGACAAATTGGATTTCCAACGTCTAGGTCCATTTGCAATCTCTCATCAAGTCAACGATGTTGCATTTCGTCTGGACCTGCCTTCACATATGCCTTCACCTCAAGTTCTATCCCAAATCGGGTTATTCCACCACCACCTCCGGTTTAACTTGCCAAAAGATCCAAATATGAAGTAGAAGCTATTTTGGACTCCAAGATCATCTGCAATAAGTTATAGTATCTAGTAGATTGGCTTGGATACACACCTGAAGATCGAACATGGCAACCTGCAATGAACGTCACTAATGCTTCAGAACTTATACAGGAGTTTGATCTTCGTTATTCCCATAAAGCAAAACCTAGTTCATGCATTGTGACTCATGGAACTCGTCGTCAAAGGAGGGGATGATGTCATAAAATGTCAATATCAAGGTTTGAACTTGTGAACTTTAAACAAGGGTCTTACACTCTAACCATTACACCCAGTTATTTTAATCAACAAATACATTTTCATATTATTATTATTCAAGAATTATGGAGCACTAGACACAATAGATGACCGCCAAATGGCATGCATGTTGTACGCCAAGGGGCACATAGCATGCATGCCAAATGGCAATCATGCACAATCCGATGTACACTATATAAGTCGAAGATCTGCTTAGTGTTGAACCATTCTGGTTCAACACCAGTCTTCAACCACCTTGTAATCTTGGTTTACGATAATAGAAATTCATGTCATCTTGGCATGTTATTGTCTTCTCGTTTGGTGTTATCTTCTTTTCTTGAATGTCGACATCTTCTTCGAAGCTTGGGTCGTGACATCTCGCCTCTCCAATCATATTATAATGAGATCCTTTTGGGGGAAAGTAACAAATTGTGTGGTCCTTGCTAGTGAGTACTTTCACCCACATAAAATGAGTGTTTGGTTCTGTCCTTAGTATTTCTTTCCTATTATGTAGCTCTCTCTGAAATAATATTGCAACACCTCTAGATCCTCTGGTAGTGCATCGACATGAGGTTTGTCTAAATACGAACTCC
The DNA here is from genome assembly GCF_043228905.1 of Azolla caroliniana. Taxonomy (NCBI): domain Eukaryota; kingdom Viridiplantae; phylum Streptophyta; class Polypodiopsida; order Salviniales; family Salviniaceae; genus Azolla; species Azolla caroliniana. The sequence continues at coordinate 15,287,421 of NW_028230455.1, forward strand.
CAATGAAATCCTTCGACTCGGGGGAGTCCTCTATTTGGGCTTTGGTATGTTTCTACCAAGAAAAGTATATTTAATACCTTTAATATCTCCTCTAGGTGGCCGGGTGTGTCCAAAGTGCGTCGTTACAATTCCATAAGGTCATCCTAAGTGTATTTTCTATCACATGGGCCGCACGCCGTCAATTAGTAGCGCGATTATTTATTATCACTCGCCCGTCTCAATACGATAAAAGGAACGATGCCCTTCTTTACGAGCTTGCATGATTCGTGGCATGCAACTTTTGTTGTGCTCAATTTTCATCTTAGTGAGGTCTTCATCTAGATAGATAGGGTTCCCACCTAATCCTCGAAGAATTGGTCTCTTCTTAAAAAATGGGATTCAAGCTTCCAAGTCTTTAAACTGAAGTACTAAGGCTCTCTTCCTTGTTATGTCACATCCGACCCTCCATGTGTTGGTGATTGGTAGGGCCTCAATGTACCCTAACATTTTCCCAAGTGTTTGTGCATCTGCGTCGGGGGATGCATCTTCCTTGAGTCCAATGACACATGCATTTAAGCGTCGAGCCTTAACGCATTTTCTCTTCTTCAAGGGTAGTGTTAACAATATTTTCATATTTTATTTCCTTCTTAATGTTTCGTTTTACTACGTCTACCCAACCGGTTTTAGCTAACTCCATGTCGCTTTTAACTTCTTCTTTAACTTTTTTAATCTTGTCCTTTATATCCTCTATGGAGGATATTTCACTGTCTTCTCTAGATACCTCAAGGTCATTAAGTTGTTTCTTAATGTTAGTATTTTCTACTTTAAGTTTCTCTATTTCAACCTTAAGTGTGTCTTTTTCCTCTCTATCTTTTTTCTTTTGGGTTTCAGCTTCTTTCACCCATTTTCACATATCATTCTCTATTTCTGCTAAGCGATTAAACATATCTAAAAAGTCTTCTTTACATATAGCCTCATCTTGTGTCTCCTTATGTTCTTTTCGTTTAGACGTCATCTTGGTGTCAAAATAGATCAAAGTAATGGGTAGAAGACTTAGTTGAGCCTATGCGGACGTCGCATTTACATTGGCATTTCGTCGATTCGTATGTAGCACGTGACAAGCATGTTGAAGAACCCACCAAAGAAGGCACAACCTCATAGTTGTCATTGTGCACTTCTTCATGTAATATACTTCCTGTTATCATACTTTTCTCTTCCTCTCTCTCTCTCGTGATCCTCACAAAGTCTTTTCTCTCTTCTCTACCTCTCTAGTACTAATTCTCTCTGCCTCTAGTACTATTCCCAATAGTTTGAACCAAATTTCCCATGTTTTTATCTTCCTTTCCTCTAATATTAATCTTCTTCTCCTTCATTCCTCTAATACTAAATCGCAACTATTAGCGCACAAGAATACCAATCCATCTTCTCAGAGCTTCAGTGCTTGAAAGAAGAATTTGTAGCCGGTCGAATCAACTTACCTTCTGCTCCTTGTTCGGCTTTCTTCTGCTAGGTCGCTTGTCGTAGTCCCATATTTGTCCTTACTGCTCTGAAGCGTTGATCTAGGAGTAGCTTTGTTAGGAAATCGATGATGTTCATCTCAGTGTCAATCTTCCGGATTTCGAGCTTTTTCTTGGTTACTAGCTCCCAGATATGATGATACCGCACCTCAATATGCTTTATCTTTGCATGGTAGAAAAGATTATTGATGATATGTATCGCGCTTTGTGAGTCACAATATATGGTTGGCGCTGATCGGTTGATTCAACTAGTCATCTAGAAATCGTATGAGAGTTGGTACAGCCAGATGGCTTCCTTTGCTGCTTCCTTCATTGCTATTCATTCTACTTCTGTAGTAGACAGAGTTGTGCACTCTTGCAGCTTCGACCTCCATGATATGGCACTGTCACCATTGGTGAAGATGTAGCATGTTGTCAACTTTTGATTTTTCGAATTCCCGACATAGTCGGAGTTGGTGTAGCCTTCGACTTCGGTCGGGTTTGTCGATCCGGAATTCAGTTCTGCATCCTCATTCCCATTTAGGTACCTGAAAATGTGCTTGAAATCCTCCCAATGCTTCTATCATGGGTTTGACATGTCGCGGTTGACAAACCCTACAACATAGGCAAGGTCAGGTCGGGTCGTCACCATTGCGTACATGATACTTCCTATGGCGGGTGCGTAAGGTATCTTCCTATTGAACTCTCTCTCCTTGTCCATTGAAGGAGAGTCTTTGTTCAATAGTCGGATCAACATCGGAAGCGGTGTTGGTCTTGGGTTCGCATTCTCCATGTTGAAGTGCCTCAGCACCTTTTGGATGTAGTCAGACTGGGAGAGCCGGAGTGATTTTGTCGTCTGATTTCGCTCAATCCTCATGCCAAGTATGTGTCGGGCTTGTCTGAGTTCCTTCATCGCAAACTTGTCGTGCAGGCTCCATTTTAGCTTTCCGATTTCGGCGTGATTGCTTCCTGCAATCAACATTAGTCGAGATATAGGATCAGATACAATTGGAACATGTCGGCCAATTGCCAAGTATGTAGACATGGGTCGGAGTCAAACCGGTTGTAGCCGAGCTGTCAGATATAGGAATCAAACTTCTGGTACCACATCCTTAGCGCTTCTTTTAAGCCATAGCGGCTTTTCTTCAGTTGACATACGAGGTGACCTTCCTCCCCCATCATCGTGAAGCTTGCCAGTTGAGACATGTAGATGTCTTCTGCCATATTGTTGTTGGGGTGGGGGGTGAAACCTAGAATGGCTTCACCCCCCTCCCAAGGGGGTTAAGTTAGAGAGAGAGCAAGAGAGGAAGACAAATACGAAATGACACCAAATGAGAGGGGAAAAAACTATCTCTCATTACATGCCCCATAAGGGGTTTATATAATACATAATGTAACGGTAACTAATATGTCCGTTACAAAAAGAGACCATTACATTCTTGTCACATGCACATAATTGTGCATGTGCTCACACACACTCATCCTCACAATCATATACATTACACATACCGAACAACCCCTTTAACGTGTTTTACCCTTATACCGCCCCATACAACTCCTACGGGTAACACATGGCACGCTTGTGGGACAGTGCATCGCACGGTGAACCCACTCACCATGGCAACTATTAACGACCGGAACTCCATCTGTCGTCTCAATAGTCGGAAATCCATCAACCGGATTTATAGCTCTACAATCGATAACTTCGATCAGAGCATTGCTTGACTCGAACCTTCTCGTTTTGTAAGCATGTCGCTCAATTGGATCACACACCAATTAGCTAGTTCAATGTGGTATGGGTCATGAAATCGTGTTGTGCATTTGTGTATTTTTTATTTCATCATGTGAGTTGTGTTTTCGAAATTTCATGATTTGTACCACTTATTTTTTGAAATTCTAGTTTTTACCCTCATGTTTTTAGATTTTTATTTTCTGCCCTCCAGTTTTGGAAATCTTCTCTGATACCCTCGAGCTTCTAAAATTTGATTGTGTGCCCTTGATTTCATGCAAATTTTCGTTGTGTACCCTTCTCTTCTTTCGTTTCCTCTCTTCACCTTCTTTTTCTCTTGTCCTCTTTTTTGTTTCTTCTCTCTTCTCTGCGTCTAACTTCTTCTTTTTCTCCTGATTCTGATTTTTCTTCGTTCTTCTTTTGTCTGCATTCTTCTTCCTCCTATGTCCTCTTTATCCCTTCCTTTCCCCTACTTTGCTTCCCCGTTTCCATCTTGTTCTCCTCTTTTTCCTTCTCTTTTCTTTCTTCCGTTTCTTCTTCACTTTCATCCGTTTCTCCTTCTTTAGCCATGGCAGAGCTCGGTGGAGCTCTCTCTCTACTCTGTCTTGGTCTGTGTCTGTGTCTGTGTCTGTGTCTATGTCTGTTTAGGTCGTTTATGTTCGTCTTCTCAGCCGCTACTCTGGACCGTGCTTTTGGCTACGCATCTCGGCTATGCTTTTCGCCGCGCGTCTTGGCCGTCGTTTCTCGGCCATCACTTGGCCGTACTCTCGGTCTGGCCGGTTATATGACCGCCTAGCCGGACCAGCTATCCGGTTGGCTGTTGGCACCGACTGTCGCCGTCTATCTGTTAGCCGCCGCTCCTGGCCGGTCCGGGTCCATCCGTTGTCCCCGTATCCGGTGTCATCTATGGTTGCTAGACACCGGTTGTCTGGCTGTCTGTCGGCCTTTTTCATTCGCCGGTCGTCTCTTAGCCGTTACTTAGTTGTTGGCCATCCCTGAACCCTGGCATGTTGTCAGAGCTCACAATGAGTGCATATGTTTCTCTATTGATAGAATAACAGGTGCTTCATCATGTCCACTGATAGGAGATACGCTGCACACCCTATGCAATAGATGTTGAAGGACTTGTAGTTTGATCCCATTTTGTACTTGTTGATTACCACAGGTGAGAGTGACAGAGGCAATAGTTGATTGCCCACAATAGCACAAGGATGAAGGCCGCCATGTCCACACCTAGATACTGCCCTCGTTTTTGTAAAAGGCATAGGTCCAAATAGGAAAGAGTTCATCTTTTCTGCTTTAGTGCTGAAGACGAGGCCATTGACATTGATTACAGCACAAGAATAGAGGAAAAGAAGGAGTGGGATATACCATGGGTCTGAAAGATTGAGTCTGTCTCCTTCTGCAATGACCAAAATACAACTTGTGGTAGCAACGTGTTGCAGCAAGGTAAAATGATCTTGCATGTTGATCTTCAAAGCGAGAAGAGAACCAGTAAGGGGGTGTAGGTAGTTGGATGAGATGATGATCCGAGATGATGACAATTAGAATCACAATAGTAGCTTGCTTCTATTGTAGTTAATGACGAAGCAAAATCAGAAATCATTTTTAAAGAGGATTAACACACATGCGCGATAGAAACCTTGTGCTCCCTGATCACACTGAACAACCAAGAGCAAGCAAGAAGTTTAGGGTTATGGGAAAGATAAATAGATAGACTTCCTCTAAGGGGTACTGTGGAGATCTCCATCACAGTTTGGCTGTCACACAAAGAGTCCACGTACAAACTACACTCTCCAACACAGATACAGATAGACACGCAGAGAGGGAGAGAACGAGGGATTAGTTGGGGATTAGTGATGGAGCGGGAGATTGAGGGAGTGTGACACTTCTTCTCAAGGGAGGGTCGTCCGTTCGGGCGTGCCAAAAGTGTTGTTGGGGTGGGGGGTGAAACCTAGAATGGCTTCACCCCCCTCCCAAGGGGGTTAAAGTTAGAGAGAGAGCAAGAGAGGAAGAGAGGAAGACAAATACGAAATGACACAAATGAGAGGGGAAAAAACTCTCATTACATGCCCCATAAGGGGTTTATATAATACATAATGTAACGGTAACTAATATGTCCGTTACAAAAAGAGACCGTTACATTCTTGTCACATGCACATAATTGTGCATGTGCTCACACATACTCATCCTCACACTCATATACATTACATATACCGAACAACCCCTTTAATGTGTTTTACCCTTATACCGCCCCGTACAACTCCTACGGGTAACACATATCTCCATGTAGGAAAGCCATCTTGACATCTAGTTGCTCAAGCGCTAGGTCCTCTATCGCCATGACCCCGAGTAGGAACCAAATGGTGGTAATCTTGACTACTAGTTAGTATATCTCGTTGTAATCGACCTAGCATTCTTGTTTGAATCCTTTTGCGATGAGCCAAGCTTTGTAGTTGGGCTTGTTCGAGTTAGATACATATTTGTACCTGAAGACCCGTTTGCAAGGTAGCGGTTTCCTTCAATCTAGTAGTTCGACTAGCTCCCATGTCTAATTCTGATGAATCGAGTCCATCTCGGATTGCATGGCTTGTTGCGATGTGTTGGCATCCGGTGCGACTATACCTTCTTCGTATGTGCTTGGTTCGCCTGCATCGGTGTCGTTGATGTAGTTGAGGCCCGATTGATAGAACTCTATTGGCCTTCGAACTCGTCCGGATCTCCTGGGTGCCGAAGTGATCGGTTTGGATCCTTCGATAGGCTCTATCAGTTGATTGGTATTTGTTGAACCATTGATATCAGAAGTCTTGTTGGATGATTCGCCCCTATAGAGGGATTTCGGCAGTGTCACGTCATCCTCCCCTTCTTTGGGATCGATTGACATGGCAACTTTTGCCTTGGCCATATTGTCTTTGTCAGTTTCCAGACAATATGGCCAAACTCCCACAGGCGCACAGGAGGAAATACGGACAGAACCACCTGTGGAGATGATACAGGAGGATGCGATGGCCGACCATCAAGACGGAGACGCAACAAATGCAGAAACCATGACGCGGGGACTTCTAGCTGAGCCGGAAAATGGTGAGCCCATCCACATCACGACATTGCCTGTTACGATAAACAACGACAAGTGCCATGGCAGAGGCATGGCAGAGGCAGTGGCTGCCACAACAACAAAGAGAAGAAGCAACAGGAAGAGAAGATGAAGAAGAAGAGAAGATGAAGAAGAAGATAAGAAGAAAACGAAATCGACAGACAGATAGGAGAACAAATAAAGAACAAGAATACAAGAAAGCAAGAGAGAAAGAGAAAGGGGCACAGAGGAAAATTTCAATAATTTGAGGGCATATCATCGAATTTCAGAAGCTCGAGGGCAGAAGAGAAAATTTCAAAAAACGGAGGGTAGAAAATAAAAATTTTAAAACATGAGGGTAAAAACTAGAATTTCAAGTGGTACAAATCATGAAATTTCAAAAATACAACTCACATGATGAAAGAAAGAATGCACAAACACACAACACGATTTCATGACCCATGCCGCAATGAACGAGCCGATTGGTGTGTGATCCAATCCAGAGATGTGTTGACCGAACGAGAAGGTTCGAGTCAAGCAAACGCTCCAATCAAAGTTATCGATCATAGATCTATGATCCGGTTGAGGGATTTCCGACTATCGAGACGACCGATGGAGTTTCGGTCAAGAAGAGTTGCCATGGCGAGTAGGTTCACCGTGCAATGCACTGTCCCACAGGCGTACCATGTGTTACCCATAGGAGTATATGGGGAGCCATAAGGGGTGGAACACAATAATGTGGTTGATGTGATGTGTAATATGGATGAGTGTGTGAGGGTGAGTATGTGTATGAACACATGCACATTTGTGTGCATGTGTACAAAAGTGAAAGAGTGGGTCAGTAATGTAACTCCTTATTTGTCTCATTCTTTTGTAACGGTTACCTTATGTACTATATAAACCCCTTATGGGGCATGTAATGGATATAGAATTTTCCCCTCATTTTGGTTTGTTTTTCTTTATTTTTTTTTTAACTCTCTCTCCCTCACACGTAATTCCCCTTGGGAGGGGGGTGAAGCCATTCTAGGCTTCACCCCCACCCATCAACAGGGTGGTGTCGGCTCGGTCTATTTCGATTGTTTGTCGAATCACCGATTCGGCCCAGTGGGTCGGTCTTTCTACGCGTCCCTGTCAATTTCGAAGGAGACCTTTCTGCCCACTGTTGTTTGTTGGTTCTATTCAGAGAGAATAGTGTCTTCATTGAAGACTACATCATTGCTCTAGATCAACTTCCAATTCTCTTGGTCCCATATCCTGTAGCCGAATTCCCCAACAGTTCCATAAATGAGAAATATGCATTTTGTTACATGGGGTGCCAACTTGGTCCTCTTCTCCCTAGGGATGAATGCATAGGCTTCACATCTGAATATATGAAGTCTGTCATAGGTCGGTTGTTTTCCTAAATATAGTGTGTGTGGCACTTCGAGCCTGATTGCTTTTGACGGTAATAGATTTATCAAGTAAACTACCGCTGCAATGCTTAGGCCCAGAACTCTAGCTTCAGTTCGGCTTGTTGGAGCATTGTCGTCACCCTCTTTTGGATCATTCGGTTGATCCATTCTGCCACTCCATTCTGCATGGTTGTGTAAGGAACAGTCTTTTGGTGCCGGATCCCTTTGTCGGACAGGTACTGTTTGAAGACTCTAGAGGTTTATTCACCTCCGTTGTCGGATCAGAGTGCCTTCACTCTATATCCTAACCGCCTCTCCACTTCAGCTATCCACCAAGTGAAGACCTCGAGCAATTCATCTTTCGACCTAAGTGAGTAGGCCCAAACCTGGCGTATACAGTCATCTACAAATGTGATGAAGTATTGGGAGCCCCCTCGAGATCTGTCAGGTATAGGCCCACATATATCTATGTGCATAAGCTCTAGGGGTTGTCGTACGATCTCATAGTGGAGAGAATGCGAACTTCGGGTCTGTTTCCCGTATCGACAATGCTCACAAAAGTTTGTCTTGTTCTGGAGTTTTAGGTTGTAGCCAACTGCCATCAGCCGATCGAGTCTGACTTGAGGCATAGGGCCAAGTCGGCCATGTCATAGGTTCAGGTCGGTCTTTTCGGCTATGTTCATGGCCCCTTCTGCATTGATCGCCATCATCTGGTACAAGTTGTTGTACTTGTGCTGCTTCCAATTTTCATATTTCCCCGGCTGATCATCCATGTCAACTCATTGAGAGTCATTCGGTACCCGTTTTCGGCTAACATGCGAATGAAGACCAAACTCCTTTTTAGTGCGGGGACGTGTCGGACTTGGTGCAAGATTATCACGTTGCCATTTGGCAGTTGAATTGGTACTTCGCCTACTCCGGCGATTTTACATTCCTGCCGATTGTATTTCTTTTCTTTTCTTTAAGTTTTCTATTGAGTTATGCAGGCCACCACCTTCTTTGGCGAGCTCTCCATCCCACACCCACGCGAGCTTCTTCACTCGCTTTTTCTTCCTCTTCTTCTCCTCCTTTCCCTTTTCCCTTCCCCCTTATTCAGCCACGATGGGAGTGGCTTTTATAGGGGAGGTCAACCACCCAGCCACCTTGAAGCGGTTTTTTTATTTTTATTTTTTTTATTGTTAAAAATTAGGTAAGTAATTAAGGGTTAATTAGTTATGTGATTAAGTTAAGCGGAAGATTATATGATATGTGTGTGTATGTGTGTGAGAGGAAGAGAGAGAGAGAGAGAGAGAGAGAGAGAGAGAGAGATACACTTATGGAGAACACAAGTTGGGGGATGAGTAACTATATCAAATTAGCATTATCATCATCAAATACAAAAATACCCACAATGAGGTATATATACATCTCATGTGCAAGAGTGCACATGTGTGAGTGGAATATAAGGTGTAAATCTTATATTAAATGTACTTAGGAGTGGAGGATCTAGATTATCCCACTTAAGTATAAGGTCCTATTTAAGTCGTTATAGTCAACACTTCTAACTAGATTCTATCTAGGTAACTACGAAGTTACTGTAGAGAAATCGTTACGGAATTAATCACAATAATCAGACAAAGCTGAAATACGAATCACACCAAAACAAATGCGAGAAAAAAAACAAGATAGACGACTATACACAGAGATTTACGTGGAAACCCTAAAACGGGGAAAACCATGGGTGAACAGATTCTTCACTATAATATAGTGGATATACAATACAGAGAAGATTACAAACACTCTGTCGAGTGTATCAACTACACAGGGCTCTTCGCGTCTGTTGTTACACACGCAACTATGGTGCAGCTCTCACTTCTCTCTCTCTTTTCCTACACATTGTCCGTCAACTCACACACTCAGATGTTTGCCCTAGTTCCATATATACTTACACAACTTTTTGGTTATTTACATATGTAGCCCTCATGGGATGCACACTTAGACTATTTACAAATATAGTCTCCCGAGTTGGCTATTATACACAATTCCGGTTTTGGCCTCAGCTGAGTTCCTCATCAACTTGACTCCTGTTTTCCGACTCTTCAAATATCGGTTTTCCGAACAGTTGGGTCATCCTCCCACTAGAGGGACATATTCCCAACAAACTCCCCCTTCACTCCTGTGGGAGGAAATCTGTCAGTCTTGTATTTTGTCGACAGACTCTGAGTTTGTCCATAGGTAGGTTCTTCATCAGCATGTCGGATCCATTGTCGTCAGTATGGATCTTCACAAGAGCAAACTCTCCATCTTCGACTCTCTCCTGCAACCAGTGATACCTTTTCTGTATGTGCTTGGTCCGGGAGTGGTATGCCGCGTTCTTGGCTAGGTGTATGGTGCTTTGGTTGTCACAATGAAGCAAGAACTCCTTTTGCTTCATGCCTAGTTCGGCGAGAAAATTTCTCATCCAGATCAGCGCTTTCCCGGCTTCTACCGTCGCCATATACTCTGCCTCTATAGTTGACAAGGCTACAGACTTCTGCAGTCGTGCCTGCCACAACACTACTCCCCCTGCATAGGTCATCACGTACCCTGACGTGGATTGGCTTGAGTCGACATCTCCTAACATGTCTGAATCGGTAAAACCTTCCAGCACAGGTTTTCCAACACCATACCTTAGGCACACCCCCGAGGTGCCCTTTAAGTACCTAAGTATCCATTTCACCGTTGCCCAGTGTTCTCTCCCTAGATTACTCATATATCGGCTTACTGCTCCAACTACAAATGCTATGTCTGGTCTCGTACAGACCATAGCATACATTAGACTGCCGACGGCTGAGGCATATGGTACCTTCCTCATCTCAGCCTTTTCCTTCTTCCCTTTTGGACACTACTTCGCATTCAGTTTGCAATTTGTCGGCAACACTAAGCCGACCGGATTTGCGTTCAACATGTTGAACCTCTCTAGGATCTTCGTCACATACTTCTGTTGTGACAACCATAGCACCTTTCGAGCTCTGTCTCAGGTTATGTGCATTCCTAGGATTTGCTTTGCCGGTCCAAGGTCTTTCATGGCAAATTATTTGCCGAGAGCTTTCTTCAAGCTTCCAATCTTCCTTGTGTTTTGATCGATTATCAACATGTCATCAACATATAGCAAGAGAATCAAGAAATCTCCTTCCTCATACCTTTTGACGAACACACAGTGATCGGCCTGTGTTTTCTGGAACCGATGTTCCATCATGAAGGACTCGAATTTCTTGTACCATTGGCGTGGAGCTTGTTTCAGACCGTACAAGCTTTTCCTTAGTCGACATACGAAATTCTCTTTCCCTTTCTCCTCAAAGCCTTCGGGTTGATGCATGTAGATCTCTTCGTCTAACTCCCCATGCAGAAATGCGGTTTTGACATCCAACTGTTCGATTTCCAAGTCCATGTTGGCCGCTATGATCAGAACAGTTCGTATGGATGTCATCTTCACGACTGGTGCGAAAATTTCGTCAAAGATGACGCCCTTCCTCTGTTGGAAACCCTTCACCACTATTCGAGCTTTATACCTGGGCTCGTTGTCGACTTCTCCAATCTTCACCTTGTAGACCCATTTATTCCTGAGTGCTCTCTTACCTTTCAACAGCTCTACTAGGTCGTAGGTGTAATTCGCGTGCAAGGATTCCATCTCCTCTTGCATCGCGTTCAGCCATTTTTCTCTGCTCTCGTCGGCAATGGCTTCATCATAGCACTCTAGTTCACCGTCATCAGTCAAGAGGATGTATTGATTGGCATATGTAATCGGTGCCTTCCTTTCTCTGAGTGGGTATCTCCTTCCACTCCTCGTTGGCTCTCTTTCGGATGTCTCTGCCAACTCTTCTCTCTGCTCGGGATTCTGCTCATCAATCGGCATCTCCAGGTTGGACAACTCCAACTCATATTCCTCAATGATTTTAGCAGATCTGCTGACTCCAACTCATAGTGTCTTTCCGAGTCGACCGACTCAGATTCGGCTCTGTCGGCCAGCTGTCTCCTTACAGCTACCGGTGACGACACACTTGGCTTAAGTCGATGGTAATCGAGGTTGACTGGGAAGTCGGTTCCGACTTCTGTTGCTTCCAGTATTCAATTATCTTGTCTTCTAGAAAGACTACATCCCGACTTCTCACTACCTTCTTGTCGACTAAGTCCCACAACCTATAGCCGAACTCATCTTCCGAGTATCCCATGAATATGCTCTTTTGACTTGTTGTCGAGCTTTGATCTCTGATCCTTTGGTACATGCACATATGCCAAACATCCGAACACCCTCAGGTGTTGGTAGGAGACATCCTTCCCTGTCCACACCCTCTATGGGAAATCACCCTTTAATGGCATTGAGGGAGACCTATTGATCAGATAAACAGTTGTGTACATCGCCTCAGCCCAATGTCATAACTAGACTCGAACCCATAACCTTTTGTTATACGGGTCGAGACTTTACCATTAGGTTATGAATTGTAATTTGAAGGATATTATTTTCATTTAGGTTTTATTGGGAAATTGATGTATATTCCAGATTTCTCTGGAACATTCTAGAAACTTCAGGAGTATTCCTGAAGACACTATAAAAGGAGGCGCAAGGCATTAGTTCGAACCAAATCAGTTCAACGCCAGTCTTAAGCCTTCTAACTACTGTTGTATATCTTCCTTCATATAATACATATATCTTTCGCATCATCATTCTCTCTCTCTCTCTCTCTCTCTCTCTCTCTCTCTCTCTCTCTCTCTCTCTCACTCACTCATTCCTTCTCTCAAAGTTCGACACCTCTCATAGTACTAATCCTTCTCTGTCTTAGTACTATTCCCCGACAATAGTACTAATCCTTCTTTTAGTACTAATTCCTTCTCTGCCTTAATAGAGTTCCTGACAGTTTGAACCGATTTCGGGTGCCTGTCTGGTCTTTTCTCTCCCTCTTCCTTCTGTCTCCCTCCTTTCCTATTAGTCTCTTATTTCCCTTTTCCTTCATCCCATGGCCACCGTTAGCGCTGAAGAGTATCAATCCGTTTTCTCGGAATTTCAATGCTTGAAAGAGAAGTTTCATGCTTTGGAACAAGAAAATCAACGCTTGTTGGGGGATCTTCAGCAAATTTCCTTAGAAAAGCAGCAAACGCAACAACAGCATGGGGAACTTGCGTTACGCGTGCAACAACTCGAAGCAACCATCGTAGCAATGCAACAACAAGGGCACGGAGCACAAGGGATTCATAAAGAACCCAAGATTGGCCTTCCCACGAAGTTCGATGGAACGCGATCGCAGTTTAGAGGGTTTCTTAACCAGGTACGGTTAGTTATTCAAATGCATCCGTCCCGATATCCCACCGATGCATCACGAGTGGGTTTAGTAGGCACGTTGTTAAATGGCTCAGCATTAGCATGGTTCGCTCCGCTACTTGAAAAGGAATCTCCAGTACTAAATAATTTTGAAGAATTCATAAGTGAGTTTAAAGCATGTTTTGGAGATACTGACAGCATAAGGACTGCAATCAACAAAATCCGGCGATTACGCCAAGGTGACCGTCCAGCCTCCGCATATGCTGCAGATTTCCGCCTACTCGCCGCCGATATCCCCTGGGATGATCAAGCATTGATGGAGCAGTTCCGCTATGGTCTACGCAACGATGTCAAGGATTTACTCTTGACTTTCCCTGAAGAGCCAAAATCATTAACAGAAGCAATCAGTCGAGCGGTCAGATGTGACAACCGCCTCTTCGAGCGACGTTCGGAACGACAATTTCAGATGCCGAGGGCAAGATCCGAGCCTACCTATGCCTCAGTGGTAGCGAAACCTTTTCAAAGGGAGTCACATAATGCGCCTCCAGTAAGTACTCCAACTCCAATGGAAATTGACACTACACGTCGTCGTGGGCCGCTATCGGAGGAGGAAAAGCAACGACGCCGAACAAACCGATTATGCCTTTATTGCGGTGGACCAGGGCATATCGCGATAAACTGTCCCCATAGACCAAGAAGGCAGGTAAACCAAGTCGTTGTTAGTTCTGACTATACTAAACCCGAGTCTATTTCAGTAGGAATCTCTGATAGTCCTCATAGTCATAATAGTCCTAATAGTACTAATAGTCCGAATCTCGCAAACAAATTTGATGTCCTTAGCCAATTAGAAGAAGAGTTAAACGACTAAGTCCAGCCAAAATAGGAGCCGTTTGGTTGGACAGCCCTAGATCTGTGCAGCCCATTAGTGGTTCCATTCCCTCTAAGCAAGTTAGTGATGTGTTCGTAGCCCAAGTAGCAGTTAGTACTAAAAGTACCCCTCCAGTACATACCTTAGCCCTTCTAGATTCCGGAGCTAATTCTTGCTTCATGGATAGGAATTTTGCCCGAGCTCATCAGATATCTCTCAGAAAGCTCCCATGTCCAGCCTCAGTAGTAGTCATTGATGGTCGTCCCATTGCTTCTGGTAATATCATAGAAGAGTCGGAACCCGTTAATATTGTCCTAGATAACTTAACATGTGTAGTATCATTTAATATTATTAGTATTCCAGAACATTCCATAGTTTTAGGATTACCATGGTTCGAGTTACATAACCCAGACATAGATTGGAGGACAAGGGAAATCCGGTTGCGACAAACCCAAGGATCTACCCAGAAGGTTGCAACCATTTCGCTACGTCAGTTGCGTGAGGAAGGGCGCAAGGAGGAAATGTTTCTCTTCGCAATATCAGTACAACCCTCCAGCACCACCAAAGAGGAGTCCACCGTTCAACTTCCCGAGAAGTATCGTCAGTATGCTGATGTGTTTGATAAAGTACAAGCCAACACACTTCCTCATCATCGGCCGTACGATTGCGCCATCGACTTACAACCGGGAAAAGAGCCGCCATGGGGGCCGATCTACAATTTGTCACCAACCGAGCTAGAAGTCCTTCGAGCCTATATAGAGGAGAATTTGGAGAACGGTTTCATTCGGCATTCGAAATCTCCAGCCGGCGCACCCATTTTCTTCGTCAAGAAAAAAGATGGCTCGCTTCGACTCGTTGTAGATTACCGTGGCTTGAATAAGGTCACAGTAAGAAATAGGTATGCTCTTCCCCTTATCTCAAGTCTTTTAGAACGGATCAACGGTGCCAGGTTCTTCACGAAGATCGACTTACGAGGAGCCTATAACCTCGTACGGATCCGACCAGGAGATGAATGGAAGACCGCGTTTCGCACTAGATATGGGCACTTCGAGTATACGGTCATGCCGTTCGGACTCACTAATGCGCCGGCAGTCTTCCAGCACATGGCGAATGATATATTTCGAGATCTCTTGGATGATTTTTTGATCATCTATTTGGATGATCTACTGGTTTATTCAAAGACCCAAGAAGAACATGATTCTCATGTACTATTAGTACTAAAACGACTTCGAGAACATGGTCTGTATGCAAAGTTAGAGAAATGTAGTTTCGGGTGCAACCAAGTGGAGTTTCTCGGCTATGTCATCTCCTCAGAAGGCATATCTATGGACCCAGCCAAGGTCAAAACGGTGATAGAATGGCACACTCCGCGTTCGGTGCGGGATGTGCAATGCTTCCTAGGCTTTGCAAATTTTTACCGGAAGTTCATACAAAATTACTCAAAAATTGTGCTGCCTCTCACACAGCTCACCAGGAAGGGACAATCATTAATTTGGTCTAAAGAGACGGACATGGCTTTCGAGAGTCTTAAGAAGGCGTTTACATCAGCTCCAATTTTAGGTCATGTGGATCCGGAAAAACCATTCATTATCGAAGCTGACGCATCGGATTTCGCATTGGGGAGCATTCTGTCACAACAGGGTAACGACGAGAAGCTACATCCTGTGGCTTTCCACTCCCGTAAGTTTGACGCCGCCGAAATCAACTACGAAATTCATGATAAAGAGCTATTAGCAATAGTTGATTCTTTTATGCAATGGAGGCATTTCCTGGAGGGATCTCCTCATCAGGTCACTGTATTCAGTGATCACAAGAACCTTGCCTACTTTCAAGATGCTCGTGTACTGAATCGACGTCAAGCTCGGTGGGCCCACTTCCTCACACGCTTCGACTTCAAAATTACATATCGTCCGGGGAAGCACCAAGGGAAGGCAGATGCATTATCACGGCGTTCGTATCTAACACCACGGCCCGGTGAGCCAGCTTTCGATAACCAGAAGCAAGTAATCTTGGGTCCAGCACGACTGCAAGCAGCACAGGTCTTTGACATGCCCGTGGATTCCGACATTACCAATACTATACGTGAGGACTTGAAGACTGACGCTTTCGCCCAAGCTATACTAGCACAAATTGACCCCTCTCGAGCGTCATGTTCACAATCACAATCACCAGGTACGGATTATCGGCAATTCAAATACTGTGATGGATTACTCTTCTTTAAAGAACTTTTGTATGTTCCTAATGGTTCTTGCCGCCTTCGAGTAGTACAAAACTGCCATGACACATATACAGCAGGACATTTTGGTAGTACTAAAACATTAGATTTAGTACAACGATCCTTCTGGTGGCCCCGTATGCAACAATTTGTCGAAGATTTTGTTCGGACTTGCGATACATGCTGCAGAGCGAAAATGCCAAGACATCATCCATATGGTTTATTAGAACCATTACCAATTCCAAGCAAGCCATGGCAATCCATTGCTCTTGACTTCATTACAGATCTTCCAGTCTCTAAGGGATTCAGTGCGATTCTCACAGTGGTGGATCGATATACGAAGATGGCTCATTTCTTACCATGTACTAAAGAAATATCTAGTGAAGACACCGCCGAAATTGTCATGCGGGAAGTATGTCGGCATCATGGACTCCCTGATAATATCATCAGCGATCGTGGACCCCAGTTTGTGTCAAAATTCTGGAAGCACCTTTTTAAAATGTTGAAGGTCACTTGTAACCTCTCCTCCGGCTACCACCCACAAACCGACGGTCAAGCCGAACGAACAAATCAAACACTGGAGCAGTATCTGCGGTGCTTTCTCAACTATCATCAGAATGACTGGGCAGATATTCTTCAGTTCGCCGAATTTGCCTATAATAACACTATCCACGCATCGACTAAAGTCACGCCATTCTACGCTTATACGGGATATCATCCCCGGTGGTGTGTCCTTGAAACCCCAGAAGTGTCCACAAATCCTTGCGCGGAGGATCGTTTGGAGCGGTTACGCAAGATACAAGCGGATTTATCTACTCAACTCCAGCAAGCTCAACAATCACACAAGGACTACGCAGATCGTCATCGACTTCCATCCAGTTTTAACATTGGAGATCGGGTGTGGCTGCTACGACGACACATCAAGACTACTCGCCCATGTGAGAAGTTGGATTATCGGCGATTAGGTCCTTTCCGTATTATCGGGAAGATTAATGATGTCGCTTTTCGTCTCGAGCTACCTCCGCAACTTCGGATACATCCGGTGTTTCATAGTTCTCTCCTCGAACCCTATCACGAGAGCACTATCCCAGGACGTACTATACAACCACCACCTCCTATCGAGCTCGAAGATGGACCTGAGTATGAGGTCGCTGCCATCCTCGATTCCAAGATTGTTCGCAACAAGCTCTACTATCTAGTCGATTGGCTAGGATATAGTCCCAGCGAGCGTACTTGGGAACCGATCGAGAATGTGACCAATGCTCGTGCTCTTCTAGACGACTTCCATCGACGATATCCCGAGAAACCGGGTCCTCAATCCAAAACGACTCGTGGAACTCGTCGTTTTAAAGGGGGGATAGTGTCATAACTAGACTCGAACCCATAACCTTTTGTTATACGGGTCGAGACTTTACCATTAGGTTATGAATTGTAATTTGAAGGATATTATTTTCATTTAGGTTTTATTGGGAAATTGATGTATATTCCAGATTTCTCTGGAACATTCTAGAAACTTCAGGAGTATTCCTGAAGACACTATAAAAGGAGGCGCAAGGCATTAGTTCGAACCAAATCGGTTCAACGCCAGTCTTAAGCCTTCTAACTACTGTTGTATATCTTCCTTCATATAATACATATATCTTTCGCATCATCATTCTCTCTCTCTCTCTCTCTCTCTCTCTCTCTCTCTCTCTCTCTCACTCACTCATTCCTTCTCTCAAAGTTCGACACCTCTCATAGTACTAATCCTTCTCTGTCTTAGTACTATTCCCCGACAATAGTACTAATCCTTCTTTTAGTACTAATTCCTTCTCTGCCTTAATAGAGTTCCTGACACCCAATAGGATTTCGGCAGTTTCGCATGAGAGAGCATGCTCCTCACTCTCTCCATGATCGTTCGATTCATCCTCTCTGCAAGTCCGTTCAACTCTGGGGTCTTTGGCACTGTGTATTCGACCCAAATACCTTGGCACTTGCAATATTCTTCAAACTGCCCTTTGTACTCGCCACCATTGTCGGTTCGGACAACCTTCAGTTTTCAACCCGACTCTCTTTCAATTCTTGCCTAGAACTCCTTGAAAACCGACAGTACTTGATCCTTCGACTTCAGTACGAAGACCCATGTTTTCCGACAGTAGTCGTCAATAAACGTTACAAAGTATTGTCCTCCTCGATGCGATGGAGCATCCACATAGCACACATCCATGTGCACTAGTTCCAATGCAGCTTCTCTTCTCCTCGGTGGTCTCGAGTGGAATGTTGCCCTGTTTTGCTTTCCGGCTAAGCAGTCGACACACTTGTCCAGGTGCACTCCCTTGACTTCTAGCAGAAGTTTTTGGTCAGCTAACAAGTGCATTCCCTTCTCACTCATGTGGCCTAGCCTCTTATGCCATATTTCCCCTGCCGAGTCAGCTGCCACGTTTACTTCCGATTTGCACAGTCGGGCATGCATCATGTACAATGTGCCTTCTTTCTGTGCTCGGGTCACTATGAGATTTTCTCGGCAAAACTTCCACTTGCTATTCCGAAAGCCACCACTGTAGCCTTCGTCGTCAAATTCAATCTGATATCGGGGACATGTCGAACATCCTTCAACGTTAGTCGACACCTTGTCGACATCGTTAAGCACACACTTCCAACTCCAGTTATCTTGCACTCTCCATTATCACCCATCTTTACATAGCCATGATCCCCGGCTATGTAAGTCAAGAAATACTCTCTCGACGAAGTAATATGGAAGGATGTGCCGGAATCAATCACCCAAGTGCACTCTTCGCTTGCAAAATTTGCACTTGCCTGTTCACAGATGAACAAGAGTTCCTCATTGCTCCTAGCAATGGCCAAAGTGTTCTTTTCATCCGGAATTTTCCGGGGTTCGACATTATTTCCGACACTCTTGTCTTTCTTCATGTGTCGGCAATCCGACTGGAAGTGTCCAGGTTTTCCACAATGAAAGCACACAGGCCTACCTCTGGACTTCAATCTGGCGTGGGTTTTGTCTGTTCATTGCGGACTTCTTCTTCGTCGGTCTCTTCCTCTGTCCATATGTTGAGTCAAATTCGACTCCGTTTGGGACAGGACTCCTTTGGCTTTCCTCCTTGCCTCCTCATTTAGGATGCTTGTCTTCACCATCTACAAAGACAAGTTCTCTTCTTGACAGGAGGTGGCAAGAGTAACCACCACGTTTTCCCAGCTTTCCGGTAGTGTGCACATCAGCAGGATGGCCTGCATTGCGTCATCCAGGGGAAAGTTGGTCACATCAAGTTGATTTACATACCCCATAAATGTGATGATGTGTTCGACGATGCTCTCACCGTCTTTGTATTTCAGTCGTACGATTTTTCTCATTAGTGAGGTTCTATTTAGCGCGTTCTTCCTCTCGTACAGACCCGACAGCTTCTGCCATATCTCGTGGGCATTCGTGTCGTTCACCACATGCTGAAGGACACTTATATCGACACATTGTCAGATTGTGGCCACCGCCTTCCTATTCCGAAGCTTCCAATCCGACTCCAATACCCCCCTGGGTATTTCTGCTCTGTCGACTAGCTCGTACAGGTCTTTGACAATGAGAAGGTCTTCCATCTTTATCTTCCAGTTTGCATAGTTCTGTGAATTCAGAACTATCATACCTGGGAATCCGCTAACACCTCCTTCCATGCTTGCACCTCAAGCTCTGATACCAGTTGGTAGAGAAATCGTTGCAGAATTAATCACAATAATCAAACGAAGCTGAAATACGAATCACACCAAAACAAATGCGAGAAAAAAAAACAAGATAGACGACTATACACAGAGATTTACGTGGAAACCCTAAAACGGGGAAAACCACGGGTGAACAGATTCTTCACTATAATATAGTGGATATACAATACAGAGAAGATTACAAACACTATGTCGAGTGTATCATTTGCACAGGGCTCTTCGCGTCTGTTGTTACACACACAGCTATGGCGCGGTTCTCACTTCTCTCTCTCTTTTCCTACACATTGTTTGTCACTCACACACTCAAATGTTTGCCCTAGTTGCATATATACTTACGCAACTTTTTGGTTATTTACATACGTGGCCCTCATGGGATGCACACTTAGACTATTTACAAATATAGTCTCCCAAGTTGGTTGTTATACACAATTCCGGTTTTGGCCTCGACCGAGTTCCTCATCAACTCGGCTCCAGTTTTCCGACTCTTCAACTGTCGGATTTCCGAACAGTCGGGTCATCCTCCCACTGGAGGGACATATTCCCAACATTTACATGGTTGACGAACTACCTAAACTAAGTTGAGCTTGATCTCTCAACACGCCCCCTCAAGCTCAAGTATAGGGCATCCAATGTCCGCTTTGGCTTTCGACGTTCGGATCTTCGATTCGGTTGATTCGGCTTCGGCTTTGGATGGCCGGTATTGTTTCTTTTAGCATCGACATTTTTGTGGCAATTTCGGTTCCTCCCCCTCAAGCCAGTGACGAAGGCTTGTAGTGTGTGGGCAAAGGTCGACTACTTCTACCCATCGTGGGTTAGAGCCGCTTTGGTGGAGCTCTTGGGCTCTTCTTCGGCCACTACCTTCATCGTGAAGGTGTAATGATGGGCCATGTACTCGTTGTAACTGTGCCGAGTGACAGGATTCTTAGCTCTAGATGAGCGTCGAAGTTTTTCGCTCGCTGATGTGAGCGCCTTCTTTACTCCGGGTGTCCGCATGATGGGTACACCGAACTCACTGTCTAGTGAGGGAGCCGATCCATCCAAATCATTGACGTCGGGGTGGTCTACTTCGTATTCAGGAATCTTACCTTTGTCTTTGTCCAAGTGCGTACTTGGTCGTGACGTGCTTGGGTCACGTGGAGGCTCTTGTGGCCCACTAGACCTAGCCGTAATCGGACTTTCTTCGAACATGTGTTCGAAGCGATCTCCATCTTCTACCTCTTGTTTGGTGTATTCCGGGTCAAGCGGAGTCGGAATCGAAGTTGTCTTTGGTGCGTACCAGGATGCGGACTCGTCGAATACTACGTCTCAACTTACCCGAACCGCACTTGTATTCCTTCTTCTCGGATGAGTATCCTATGATGATACATTCCTCCGACTTCGCGTCGGGCATCTATCGTTGTTCGTTCGGGATGCGTACATTCGCAATGCTTCCGAACACCTTGAGGTGTGATAGGATCGGCTTCCTTCCGACGAGGAGCTCGTAGGGAGTTAGCTCATGGACTCCATTGGTGGTGCACCGGTTCATGAGATAGACGGTCGTGGATGCCGCTTCGGCCCAATAGAAGTTCAGCATGTGCTTCTCATGCACCATGGCGTGTGCTACCTCGAGTATTTGCCGATTCTTCCTTTCGGCGACTCTATTTTGTTGGAGTGTGTGTCGGCATGAGAATTCTCTCCGAATGCCTTCACTTTGGAGGTAGGAGGTGAATTCATCGGAAAAGTACTCCTTGCCTCCATCCAATCGTAGGCATCGAATGTGCCAACCGGTTTCTTTCTCAACTTGGCCCTTGAGCTTTTGGAAGTGGGAGAGCACTTCGCTTTTCTTCTTCATCGGGTAGATCCACGCGTAGCGGGAGTAGTCGTCGATGAAGGTTACATAGTATCGGTATCCGCCGATCGTCGGCGTTTGAGCCGGTCCCCATACATCCGAGTGTACGACGTCGAGGAGGCCTTTGCTTGCGGAGCTCTCCTTCGGGAATGGGAATCAATGTTGTTTTCCGAGTTGACACGCTTCACATACTCGGTCGACTCATTTCGACTCGAATGTCGAAAGTCCGACTCCCTTGGTTTGCATCACTCGTAGCCATTGGAGGTTTATGCGGCCGATTCTCTTGTGCCACAACTCGATGCTTGTCTCGATTTTGAGACCGTTGGCATACATTGCCGATTTCACCTTGTTCGAATCAAGGATGAACATTCGGTTGTCTCTCCGCCCCTTAGCTATGAGTCGGCCATCTTTCTCAATGAAACAACCTTCGTTGTTGAAGCGGACTTGCATGCCTTGCTCCACGATTTGGCCGATAGAGACCAAATTCTTCATTATTGTGGGCACGTGCAACACGTGCAAGACATTCTTGATGCAAGTTTGCTCGCCTTCTTTCCCGAATGGGACATTGCCGATGTGCCGAATGGGGTGCGTGGTGTCGTCTCCCGTCTCTATGAAGCCGGGTCGATCCGGCGTTCATAAATCATGAAACCACTCTTCGTGAGATGTCATGTGATGTGAGGCACCGGAGTCGAAGAACCACACATCTTCCGAGTTGGAGGTGGTTGCGGAGTTGGAGGAAGAGTGCCGAAAGAAGATGCGTGAGTCGGCGTCCACAAGTCGACAACTCACGAATAATCTATCGTAATCGTCGTACTCGAAGTTGGTGGCGTAATTTGTGAGTTGTCGACTTGTGGACGCCGACTCGCGCATCTTCTTTCGGCACTCTTCTTCGCGGTGGCCGACTTTCCCACAATAATTGCAAGTTGAGAGCCTCATTTGCCGACCATGTTCGGCGTGGAAGCTCCCCCTTCTTCCGAAGGTTCCTCGATGGCTTCCGTGAAGGTTTGAGTTCCCTTCGTGTGCTTGGTCGAATTGACCTCTTCTACCGTCGTGACCTCCTCCTCGGCCACCGTCCGAATTCGAGAAGAACATTTGTCCTTCCGATGTCTTGCTTTTGGTTCGGACGTGGTTCTCTTCGACCAATAGCATTGATTGGAGGTCGAAGAATGAAGGAGGGTTTTCTCTCGCCAAGATTGCCGTCCGTAATGGGTCGAATCGTTGTGCAAGGCCACCCAAGCATACTTGAACCATCTCGTCTTCATCGACGTTTATTTTGATGGAGCCAAGCGAGTCGCAAATGCTCTTGATCTTGGTGGTGGTCCAACACGAACATGTCTTTTTTCCGAATTTTGTTCAACTCTTGTCAAAGTTGAAGCTTTCGGGCGGACGTGTTGGCGGCGAACATTTTCTTTAAGTTCACCCACGCTTCTTTAGGCGTCTTGGCATCTCAATCATGGCTAAGCATGTGGTCGTAGACACATACATGTTGCCAAGCAATACATGACTTGACTAACCGCTTCCTCCCATGTTGCGTAGTTGGCGTTCTTTGAGTCAGGTCGATTTTCTTGAGCGTCGTTGATGTAGCTCCAATACCCTTGGCCGACGAGGTATTGGGTCATCTTGTACTCCCAAGATGAATAATTGCTCCGGTCTAGCTTTTCTCTAGGGAGCGAGCTACCCATTTGTGTGTTCATGTTGATTGTAGTGTCTTCTCTTCTTTTGCTTTTCTTCCTTCGATCACGTACATGTGTTACGTAGCGGCATTACGGTAGCGGATAGCCGGAATTTGTCGTCGGCGTTTCAAACACACAATTATGAAGTCGGGTGGGCTTAGTGGATTTTCTAAACCACACACTCTGATACCATGTTAAAAATTAGGTAAGTAATTAAGGGTTAATTAGTACCTAATTATGTGATTAAGTTAAGTGGAAGATTATGTGATATGTGTGTGTATGTGCATGTGTGTGAGAGGAAGAGAGAGAGAGAGAGAGATGCACTTATGAAGAACACAAGATGGGGGATGAGTACCTATATTAAATTAGCATTATCATCATCAAATACAAAAATACCCACAATGAGGTATATATACATCTCATGTGCAAGAGTGCACATGTGTGAGTGGAATATAGGTACTAAGGTGTAAGTCTTATATTAAATGTACTTAGGAGTGGAGGATCTAGAATACCCCACTTAAGTACAAGGTCCTATTTAAGTCGTTATAGTCAACACTTCTAACTAGATTCTATCTAGGTAAACTACGAAGTTACATGGTTGACTAACTAACTAAACTAAGTTGAGCTTGATCTCTCAACATTTATAAATTCTACAAATTCGATTTTGTAGTTGTACATTTGAGAAATTACAAAAATGGCCCTTATTTAATTTCGACTCCCCCTTTTGACATAATTACATTTGTGTCCCAAGTTGCATTAATCCTTCTTAAGCTTGTATCTTGCGCTTCTGAACTCTGATTCATGATCCAAAAATTCCTACATGCTCCTCGACATAAGCTCCAAATGGGAAATGTACTTCTATAGATTTTTGACATTGTTTTGACATCGTGAAGCAACAACTTCATGACACCGGGTATTAGCTTTGGGTTTGTCTTTGACGAATCATTTGTCGGCAGTAGAGGATTCTTAACCCTCGTACTCTGATACCATGTAAAAGTTAATGTTTGAAAGCTTAGACAAACAAGCTCAGCCGAATAGCAACAGAAAATAGATCTATGGTTTAATGGAATGCTTAAATTATACACACACACAGTACACACACAGTACACGAGAGAGACAGAGACAGCAGAATAACATAAAATTCAAATTACAAAATAGCACTCTGTGCATACAATGTGCTCAAAGAGTACTTTTATACAAGTCCTTAAAAGGATTGACAAAACTACTAACAAGTACTTCAATGCTCGTACGGAGCTACTAACACTAACTCCTAGGATAACTGCCTAGTAGTCTAGGAGTGTAGACCTCCAACGGCCTATCGGTTCGCACCAAGGTCTGGCTCTCCTCTCCAGACACCGATCCGGCTTTGGGTTCCGGATACCAATCCGGCTCTAGCTTACTCATCTGATCTGGATGAGGTTGAGCTTGTCCGCTCAACACGCTTCAACATGCAATCGGCCAAATCTGGTTCGACCCTGTCTCAACGAAACTGCCTGATATCCAGTCCAGAGGGGGAAGTTATGAAGTCGGTATTGTCTGCACCGGTAGTCAGCTCCTTGATGTACGCGATGGACGCGATGGTCACGACACCGCTTGACATTGCTCACGCCGTCAAAGTCCTCATCACATTTATGCACAATCCCCGTCGATCGCATTGGAACGTAGTTAAGCATGTGTTCAAATATATGGTGGGCAAAAAGGACTATGGCATTCTATTTGGCCTGAATGACACTTCAGGTGTAATCGGTTATACCGAGTCAAACTTTGTCGGTTGCATAGACAATTGAAAGTCGACAACCAGATATTGCTTTAAATTCGGCAATGGAGCAATTTCATGGAAGTCGAAACTTCAGGAGTGCACTGCCTATAAAAGAATACGTGTGCGGAAGTGTGTGCGATAGACATCGAGTACATAGTTGGTTTCGGAAACTCTACAATTAGGTAAACACAAAGAATGGTGAGAGAGACAAAGAGAGTAGACAACAACTTCTATTTCAAATAATGAATGCTCTATACATACAGTGTGCTCAGTGAGCACTTTTTATACAAACCCCTAACAAGCGGGCTGACACAAGTACCGTCAGTACTTGAATGCTCATAAATGAGCCTGACACTAATTCTGCCTACAATATTCCTATCTACCATAATAGGAATATAGGCCCTCAACGGCCATTTCGGAATTCTTCCGACTTGACACACCTGAATCGAACTCTCTTCAATTCAGCTCCCAACTCTCGACCCTCGGCTCTCGGCTTCTTTAGCCGATTCGGCCCATGTTGAGCTTGTCTCTCAACACTGCCACATCAATGACCAAGGCCGAATATGTTGTTGCATCCGATACGGCGAAAGACCAAGTGTCTTTCGGCGGATCGATTCTGATCCCTTCGACACCATATGGGCATAATGAAGAATCAGTACAATTGAGTCAGACATTCAAGATAGTTTCGAACAATCATCATTGACTGTTTGAGGCTCGGCTTCAGTTCTTCCGACCCCGACCGATTCGCCCTTCTACTCTCGGATTTTGCTTACTCAAACAAAACCGAATTGTTCGACAACCTTGTATAAATCTATACTCCTTTTCGTTTATTACAAATTCCCTATTGTATATGCCCATTACGGGGGAGTGTCGAATATGGGTCTCTAATGGACATATTCACATTGTCCCATTAGACACATTAGGTTTAGGCCATTTTTGTAAATAGTGGAAAGGGCAATTGCCATAAGTCAGTTAGTATTTGTAACCTAATATTAAGGTTGTGAAATTTGGTGGTTGTCGTCATTCGTTTGTAACTTAGAGCTTGAATAATACAATTACATCTTGCTTGTGTTATCATTGTTTTCTTCTTTCTGTTGCTTTGTTGATCTTGTCTTATGATCTAGTTGCCTATTGCTCTAAATCTATTTCTTTATCTATTCATCAGACAATCTTCATAACCAAGAGTGTTGAGATATTGTTCTACATCTGACGGTTGCTTACAGCATTGTGTTCCCCATATGACGAGGGGTTGGCCGACTATTGCAATTATGCCAGGTGCAAGGCACATTCAACAGGGGGAATGTATGTTGGTTATCATGGCAAGCCCCAATTGACAAATACGAACATCAAATGGAGGGGATATGACGTTGTTGATAAAGGCATGAGATTTCACTTCTACCAGTGACAATATCCACTCAACTCCCATTAATGTCAAAGCTCAAGTCATGGTGGAATTGGTGTCAACCTAATAACATTATGAACTCTCTGGAAACATCGTTGTGGGTGGATCTTTTCCAATCAAACCAAGCATCATACGACATTATTGTAGGAGATATAGAGTAAAGTTGTAGCCACACTAAAGAGCCAACTCGATGGCATCATGGTCAGATCCGATGGAGTCGAAAGACAACGATTATCCTTCATTCAACAATGGTTGTCCTCTCCCTTTCTTCAGTCAGTGGGCATCCACATAACTTGGAACTATTGAGTCCTCTAAGATTTGTATATAACAATCTCAGCTATAAAAAATTTTAACTAATGCACGGAGTTTTGTTTTTTAGAAAAAAAAAAAAAGAAACACATAGTTCATACAAAAAAATTTGACATCTACTCAATTCCTTATTCTAATAGTGTAGCATTCTAGTTTAAAGGGTTGTTTAATGGGGGGGCATGGAAGGATTAAATTGCATGAAACAATTTTTTATGGGGTAATTGAGAGAGAAGTTTGAGAGGGCAGGGTTGATATCACTCAAAATAATTAGGCAGCTAAAGAAATTGAAGAGTAAAACCTCATTAAAGATTTTGATGACTTTGAAACTTTAAAGATTGGGGGGGAGAACTGGTCAAGGAGATATGAGTTCACCTCCAAGTTTACTCGATTTGACATTTTGTGTGACATTTTGTTGCATTGTGTTGCGTTCCATGAATTAAAAGTCAACTATAGGACTTCTTTATGGTATTCTTTTAATGTATAGCCTCTCCACAATCTTCCATGACATCCTTTCAATAGTGTAATGGGTGGGTGGACAGCTACAATTCATGACTATGTAAGCCTTGTTTCTTTCATTTTATCTCAATGAGCTATATAAATAATTAGTAGTAGTATTTTCGCTGGATCCATGGGAACATGGGGAGCAGTGCCCTATCGATGCAAGCACATGTAACCACGATCCAAGGGTATCACATAATGTCACATTTTAATATATTGTAAAACTCCTGGAAATTGGAAATCCTACCAACCATTAAAGTCTTTGGACAAGTGTCCATTTTCATTGACCTACATAATATTGGTCGGAGCCTCTTTATCTTTCGTAGACAAAATACGCGTTCTAAAAATTTGTCTACACACTACCAGCCAAAAACTGCAGATGTCGTAAAATAATCGAAGGTGCCTGACATGCATGTATAGTGTCTTTTAGACCAAGCCAACTTTGACGTTTGTCTCTATGCCAAGCTGGAAATTTGACTTACCATAAACAATCAAAAATATGGCTAAGATTTCGGCTTTAGCAGCAGCATGAAAAAATGAATTGTATAGTCAAGACACCACATGCTATACCACGCATATGAAGGCATTGTCTTTATACATAATATACACTACACAAAAATTTAGAACATCCATAAATCAATGTGAATTCTATCCGGCAGAAATTACTGTCTGCTTATTCAACACTACTATAGCTTTTGCAGCCATAATCATGCGAGTTCAATGCTTGAGCAATACATTGCGTTTAATTAGGTTAAATAATAAAAGTTTGCACCTAAACATATGAATTTACACCACGCAAACTTTTATGGATCTCCCTAATGTTCCAAAAGCGACAGAGAAAGGTCCCCAAAACGGAGCCAATGTTTGCAATATCAATAACCTTTTCGTCCACATTATTATCACAATTCCTTTTATTTCTTTCAGACAAATTGTGAAAGATACCTGCGTGAATAAAAAGAGTGACTAGGGTTGCCTTCTTTCCTTTCCCTGTCAAACCGAAGAGTCAGACGATCATTTAAGAGGAGAGTAATTATGGATCAAACCGACGATTAAGAGCACAGTTGTGAATTTTTAATGCTCAGAGTGTGAAGGGAGTTAACACCCCAACCCAAAACGCTTTCCTCCTCCACCTCCTCTTCCCATCCATCCACGCAGCAGCACTTACAATTACATGGCGTCCGCCTCCATCCGCATGATTCTTCTGTTGCTTCCCTGTTTCATCATCATCCACTTTCATCTCTCTGCCGCGCAATCCCCTTCTGGTAGTGAAAATCCAGAATTAGAACTAGAACTTACATTTTTTACCGACTCCATTATATCTCTCTGTATCAGCTTATCTTACTAACCTCCTTGATGTTGCTTTCATGTAGGGTTTCTCAGCATAGACTGTGGATCAGCCCTAACCACGAATTACACAGACGCATTAGGCATAGGGTGGGTGCCGGATGCAACGATCTGGCCAGACATCCATGGCTGGTCTTCCACGTCGGAAGTCACACCACCAACTGATGATGACACCAGTCGCGATGCAAAGTATCAGACTCTCCGCTACTTCCCACCTGCCAGTACGTCGCCATTGAATCCGACCAAGTTTTGCTACACTTTGCCGGCCATAGGCGATGTATACTACTTGATCCGAGCCACGTTCTGGTATGGCACTTCCTCGACGACATCTTTGTACGGCACACGTGTGCCTGGCTCCATAAGCTTCAGAGTGATGGTGGACACATACACAGGAGCACAGATCGACATTGCTCTACCACAAAGCTCTCCGCGTACGGAGGAGATGTATGTCCGCGCGCAGAGCGGAAGCTCATCGATCTCTGTGTGTCTTTCGGCGGCATCTGAGGATAGTGACACCCCATTCATCAATGCATTGGAGTTGCGCCCGCTTCCATCACAGATGACGTCGGTGGCCATAGTGAACATGACAAACACTGCCCTTCGCACTGCTCTTCGTAAGGACTATGGAGCGTTTGCCGACGCCCCTTCCATCATCAGGTAAACCTCATGGCCAAATCAATTTGTATCAGTATGAGCCTGGCCAGACACTCACAACACATACTGGAGAAGACCTACCTGTGCACATTTTTACATAAATTTCAGTTAGGTGTCAAATGAGAAAGTCCCAACACTTTTAACGTGTGTAGGAGTTAATGAGGAGGAGGACGAAGACATATGTATATGATAAGCTGAATTACTATGGATGGCTTGATTAGCTTAATGTCATTTGCATCCTGTTTATTAACACATGCCCATCAATTGATCAGCTCATTAGAATGCGTGGGCATTGATTTGCACCAGGTATCCAAACGATACCCTGGACAGACTATGGGAGACGTCAACAACGGGGCCTACAAATCAGACAAGCCACACGGTGGTCGTGGCCGGACTCGCCGATTCTCCACCCCTTCCCGTGGTGCAAACGAGCTATGCGGCCCCTACTGCTGCCGGGTTCTTCGTGAACTTCACGGATGGACTAGATACAACAACCTCCTACTACTACTACTTGGCACTCTTCTTTGCCGAGATCGACCCACGTGTCAATGCCTCGGGCCTCCGCGTGTTTGACGTGACAATCAATGGGAGCCCATTCTACCGAAACTTTGACGTCTACGCCAACGTGGGTCAGTATACTGTCTCTGAGCTTTATAGTTCCAAGCAGCTTGGACCCTACACTGACCACGTCCTCATCAATGCGACATCCACACCGTCTTCCGTCTATCCCCCTTCCATTGCAGCGGCTGAGATCCTCCAACTCTTCGACAATCCCATGGTCCCCGCCACCTCCTCTGTCGACAGTAAGCTAGCTACTCTGTTTTGATCAATTCGTTGAAACCATTGCATCTGAATATTAAATAGAAATGGCGGGGAGAGGGGGTCATCATGTACCAATTGTTTCATCACTGTTATAATTATGTTGCTCAAGTTTTCTCGTGATAAATGATCATGAATGTCTGCCTTGACTCTTTTTTATTATAAACAGTCCTGGGGGTTCAAGGTATAATTAGTGCGCTATCCAGCAACTTGAGTAGATTCACGGGGGACCCATGTTTGCCTGCGGATTATAAATATCCATGGCTCAATTGTACTGATAAAGGCATTCTCCCTACTCGAGTGACTTCAATGTGGGTTCATATTATAAAACATTCCATTGTCTATTATATTTATCTTCTCATTAATGTTTTCCCTATCTGCAAGTATATGAAGTGGTAGAGTATTATGCTGAACTTAATAATGGGCCTGTCGATGTAAATAATGATGATAGATCCTTGTCGAACTCGAACCTAGTGGGGAATGTGCCAAGCAGCATCAACAACCTCGATCAAGTTGTGCAGATGTAAGTTGAATGGAGGGCACCTACATATAATCGTTGCTTTAATTCACAACATTCTTGTCCCTAAACTAATTAGGAAGAATTAAGGAATGGCTTGTTGTTCTCTCACGTTAATTGAACTTGATGATTAAAAGATATGGATGTTTGGCTCATACATTTTGATCATATTACAGTTTCTTGGATGGCAATGCATTGGAAGGGCCTCTACTGGTCGATCTGAGCAATTTGGTGAATCTCCGAGTCTTGTGAGTCATATATAACATCCTCAACCATCTCTCATCACCACATGGAATGCACGACATATCATAGAAACAATAATATTAATGTGCTCCTCTCTCATTTCAAATTGCTTCCTTGTTCTTTGTTCTTGGTGTGGTTACAGGAATCTGAGCAACAACAAGTTGAGTGGACCCATCCCAGATTCACTCGCCAATCTGCCGAAATTGACGTACCTGTAAGTGAGAGATCTGACACATTTACAAGCAATTCAGACATTGATAATATTCCATGGGTATATCACAAAGCTGCACCTGCATTTCCATTCCTTTTTGTTCGTTCTCGGAACTATATATTGTTAAACTGCAATAACCACTGGTATTCTTATTCATAAGCTATTGTTTCTTGAAGAGACTTGCAAAACAACAACTTCAGCGGAGAGATTCCGATTTCGCTGCAGCAGAAGACCGGCCTCACTTTCAAGTAAGTGATTATATGCATCCTCCTACCGCCAAGTAGATGTCATATAAACTAAACTACACCAAACCGTATATGGTCTGCATACTTCTGTAGATACGATGGCAACAGCTTTCTGTGCCTTTCGAGTAACAAAACATGCGCGGCGTCTACATCAAAATCGTCAACTAGTAGTTCTAGTCTTCCAGCCATTATCGGTTCGGTTGTGGGGGTAATAGTTTTCATTGTGATTTTCATGGTCATTATGTGTATCGTTTGCAAGCGGCGGCAGAGAAGGCAACATCAAAATCAAGCCTCTGCGAGGCCTACATCTCCACATCAATTACTTGGTCCGCAGGGTAAGAATCGTGATGAGGAAGATCGTGTCTCTCTTCTAATATTCTGATCTTGCGTTTCTTAAGTAACAAAACTCTGAAGTATTAACTAAATCTATAGTATACATAATGAGAGATCATCTGATCTTTCTCAATCTCTTGCACAAACTTAGTAGCAATGTGTGACAACTTTATTTTAAAGTGCATAATATTTGACTTCTTCTCTACTGGTGAATCGTGATGTGCTCATACATATTTGACTTGGATTTCTGCGCTGCATGGCATGTATCCCACAGTCGTGAGCCAGACCAAAATATTTGAAGCTGCAAACGTCTCCCAGGCCTTCACGTTTCAAGAAATTGTGACGGCCACAAAGAATTTCTCGACAATCATCGGTAAAGGTGGTTTCGGATTCGTGTACAAAGGCACTCTTGCCAATGGCGTGCTTGTCGCTGTTAAAGTGTTGTCTGATGCATCGCAACAAGGAGCCCACGAATTCCTCAACGAGGTATATATATATATATTGAACTTTTAAAACATTGAAGATTTCAGGTACTCGTTCTGTTGGCTTAATGTGAATTGATTTTTAAATAGGTCACTCTTCTATCCCGTGTGCATCATAAGAAACTCGTGGGATTGGTTGGATATTGCACCGAGATAAAGCTAGTTCTAGTGTACGAGTTTATGTCAAATGGTTCATTGTTTGATTCCCTTTTCGGTAATGAAACTCCACTAAATATGTGTTAATGTTGTTCATGATATATTTGATGATTGGCTGAGATCATGTCATTTCTTTGTATAAACCATAAAAAGGAAACCCTGCGTTAATGAATTCTCGTCCTTTGGAATGGATCGAAAGATTGCGAATTTTGTTGGATGCAGCCCAAGGTGATGGACAATATTGAGTTCATTTAAATTTATATATGTGTCATATATGTTATACTATGTTATTTATTATATGTTGTTACATCACCAACAACATTATGCAATATGTTGTAATTTGCTAAAAATGATTGTAGGCCTTGCGTACTTGCATCATGGATGTAACTCATTAATCATTCATAGAGATGTGAAGAGTAGCAACATCCTAATGTCTAAAGATTTGGAAGGGAAAATGTCTGATTTTGGAATATCCCGGCTAAAGCCCAACACTGGTGCACATGAGGAATTGGCAACAAAGCTAATGGGTAGCATGGGATACTTGGACCCCGAGTAAGTAATGTCATCTACAATATAGATATGCATAAAAAAACTACTTGCCCCATCCAAAACCTTTTTTGATACATTTCGTGACATGACACAATAGCCATCCATGTGTTTTATATGTACCGTCAACTATCTTTAAGGTGGGATAACTTGATCTTCTTTCATGATTAATAATAAATCACATCATCCCAGGTTTGCATCCACGTTAATATTGTCTGAGAAGATTGACATATATAGCTTTGGAGTAGTTCTCTTTGAGGCAATATGTGGCAAACCTCCTGTGTTGAAAGATTTGGAACGTTCAAACAACGACATTCACATCGTAGAATGGGTAACTATGAATAAAAAGGACGAATCATAAATTAAATGTTGTCTTATAATTTTTAAAAACACATGATCTACATTGTTGCAGGCGAGACCTTATTATTATCAAGGTGCAATCGAGGAGGTTGTAGACCAAAACATGGGTAATTACAACATATCATCTATATGGAAAGTGGCAGAGATTGCCATGGCATGTGTTCAATTTCAGGGTAGAAAACGACCAACAATGAATGAAGTTTGTAATGAGCTTTCTGAAGCCTTGAGATTAGAGACTAGTTCCCAAACAATTTCACCAGCAGTTACAGGAGAATGCTATCCCTTGAACGACGTGAAGGCTAGATGAGCTTGTGTAAATACCAACGTAACATCTGCCTTGTGTTTTGAATATACTTTATCTCATGTACAATATAATTTAGAAGTCAAACAATAAATGCCACGCCTTTCCGCTTTTGTGAATATCACACTATCATTTCTATTCATGGAGTTATTTTTATCAAGTTATTAAAGGGGGATGATAATAATTTATGACAAAGCAAGGGTCACCAAGCATCTTTCATGATAAAAAATCAATATCTATTGTATGTTACCACATTTTCTTGTTTGTTGTTGTGGATCATAATGAACCATTCGTCTCGTTCTCTTTCCATTTGCTCCAGCCCTCCCCCCTACCCTTTATAATGACAACAATACCACTTGATAATGATAATTCTTAACTCATGTAAAAAATGAATGATAAGCTTTAGGTCAAAGCCACGGTTGTTGAGTGCTTATCACAACAACAATAAGAGTTGATGATATTCAAAGTTTGAAGTAGCCATTGTGGACTACCTTTCTTTGTTAACTATGAAATTCTTAAATCATTGTGCATTTGTGAAACGGAAGCATTATCATAAATAAAAAGTGGTACACATGGAGTCTGGCAACGTGTTGTTGTGTTAATGGTATATCTCCTCTTGTTGTGAGGAAGAAAGTGTGTCTTCAATGGGTGATGTTATGACACCAATGTCACCTAAATGATGGTCGATGATTGATTATGTTGTCTATGATTCGAGAGAGCCACTTGGTATGAGCAATCAATAGTGTGAGCTCGTCATCATAACTAATAGCAAATTGTAGAAATCAAACTAGTAGAACAACATGCTATAAGAGTAACGGATGTGAGGTGATTCTCATATCAAAAGAGCCTTTTGTTGTAAGTCATGTATCCTACTTGGGCAATGGTAGGGGTGAGCTTCTACCCTTAAGAGTGTCTCGTCAGAAGGGACTCGAGGGTGTGTATGTATGTTGGGGGTATCGGGAATGTAGTTAGAGTGGAGTTGCGCATCTACTAGGTTTGGTTCTAGCTATGCCAAGATCTCGCAGTAAAGTACAGTACAATGTACATACATATATACATTATACATACATAGTAAAAGTAAAAAGCAGTAGTAGCAGAAGTGGTGGAGGTTCCCCCGTTACAAAATACATACTCAAAAATGAAAGCTTTTTACGACATTCAAAATTTCTATAGACATCCCAGTCATAAAGAGATATAATCGATACTTCCATCTCTCGTCACTCGTGGTTTTCCCTCCCCTGTTCTCCGATGTTTAGGGTTTCCTCCTCCCTCACAGACCCCCTCTCTTCTTCTTCTTCTTCTTCTCCTTGGTACTGTTTTTCTGCAGCAATCTGAAGCAGAGCACATCCACGTCTCCACATGAAGATCTTATCCGTTTTAGGTACTTGAATTAGAAAAAGACTAAGATGCATGTTTCCGTCTGTTCAATCATTTCCAAATTAGACGCAATCAGAACCTTGACGTCTTTTCCTTCTGCATTTCTTAGGTATACATCATCCAAAGTGCAAGAGGCGAACTTGCTACTTCCGGAAAACTTAGGTATTCATTTCAAAGTTTCACATAGACTCTTAGATATGTGTATGTGTATGAAATATGTATGTATTTCTATGTGCACGTATGTATAGACCTGTATACATACGTGCAAACTCATACAACGCGTCAATCCTTAAAAAAATGAATGCGTTTACCTAAATCTTCCATCAATAAGCATAAGAAATCTGCATTATGCAATGGCTGTGTCTTGATGAAGAAGAAATGGATTTATTGATATCTCTCTTTTGAAATGAAAATAGTACTTTTGCATGAAAGAAGTTGGCATTTGATGGTATTGTAAATGAAAATGAAAATCATTTATTTGGTTTCTATTTCTTTGGGATGAGCCATTCATTTGACAAAATGGACCTGAAATTCTGAATCTTCAAATACTTATTTTTTGATGCTCCAGAATATGTTGTAAGTCCTCAATTACTGCATTCAAAGCAAATATGAGAGGAACTTTTCCTGGTGAAACAAGAATAAATAACCCTATCGAAAATGAGCTTGATCATCTCCCATTAAGGTTAATGTGCTTTGTAATTTGTGTGATTCATTCTCAGATAAGTTTCTAGATTCCATAATAGTTATTTAATCGATAACAATGCATTGCATAGAGAAGCAGAAGAGGAAGGTTCATCAGGATCCTCTTGTAGAAGAGAGAATCAGTTGGGAGAGGTAAGATTCAAAAAGATTTATATCAAAATTTACCTTTGCACTTATAAAGAGTTATATATGCTGACTTATAAATTATTGCTTGAATTGGTGCTGCAGAAAATGAAATTTGGCCAAACTTTCTCAGCCACAAGTAAGTTATTTGCATTCAGAAAGTATTCTAGTTGTCAAAACTTATTGAAGTTTGACACATTCTCATTGAGTATTTCTGTATCTATTGCCGTCAATGTGAATATTTTTATTCTTGGTTGGCCCTAATTGTTTAATGGTCTAATATGTATGTATGATGCAGCTTCAGAATATAATGGGGATGATAGGAATAAGATAAACATTCAGTTAAGTCTTTCTGAAGGTTTTAATAATACATCCACAAATCCTGTCAGCACTCTATTACCAAAGACAAGTGTAGAGTATTGGAATAGTAATCAAGCTATGGGACAGGAAGGTTCAGGAGTTGTTTCTCTTCCTGGCTCATTAGGTCCAAATATGAATTACCATGGCCCTAGTAGTGGTGGATCTTCGGAGTATTGGATTCAGGTTAATTATTGGATGTGCATATTTTTATCCTTATTGATTGTAATTTTAGGGAAATGTAGTAACATATTCTGTAGATTTCATGAAATTTGCCAAAAACTGATATTTGGTATCTTCCCTGATTTATATTTCTTTCTCAAATCAGAATCATTGATTTTATAGGATGAGAAGGAGCTCAAGCGGCAGAAGAGGAAAGAAGCGAATAGAGAATCAGCAAAGCGGTCAAGATTGCGTAAACAGGTGTTTGAGGGCTCTTTTTCGGATACATTAAATTTGAACATCACCAATTTGGAAATTGGAATATCATCAGTAATTGTTTAAGAAGAAGCAGACTGCCATTTGTTTATGATTTATGAGGCAAGTTATTGACATTTTTTTATCATTTTTTCAGTCTGAATGTGACGAGCTAACAGAAAAAGTGCAGAATCTCACTGCAGAAAATGAAACTTTAAGAATAGAAGTGCATAAACTTAGTGATATGTGCCAGAAACTTTCAGCTGAAAACGTATTTCTATATGTGAGTAGATTTTTCTATGTTTTTGAGTTGGCTTTTCTGATTATTTCAGTAGTTGTTAGTGAGAGCTTCTCTTAGTTATTTTACATTTAAATAGGTTTTTAGGATTTATAGCCTACTTTTGTGATATTGTCAACATTTGTTAGTGAAAGCTTCTTTTAACTATGCTTCATGTGTCTGTAGGATCGACTGGCGAAATGAAAATGAAAATGCTTGCTCTATTGTTGCTTATTTTGCCTCTTAGTTACAGATAAATCAAGTACCAAATCGGCATTTCAAACAGGTTGACAGGAGACTTACCATAACCATCTTGATAAATTTGTTAGGAGAAAGCATGAAAGAGTTAACTGGTGATATTGTACTGAAGATTGGGTTCCAATCAACGTAATGTAACATACACACTACCTATGTAGAATTTGTAAATGTGATATGGAATGTTTGTTATCAATTTAAACTTGGTTTTTGTAATGATTCTGCATTAAATTCCACACAATATACAAGATGGCATCATCCGAAACTGAGTAGATTCTGCAG
This sequence comes from Azolla caroliniana, assembly GCF_043228905.1. Classification (NCBI taxonomy): domain Eukaryota; kingdom Viridiplantae; phylum Streptophyta; class Polypodiopsida; order Salviniales; family Salviniaceae; genus Azolla; species Azolla caroliniana. The sequence goes on from NW_028230455.1 coordinate 15,324,622, forward strand.
CATTTTCTTTTGTGTGCTGTTTTCCACCTCAGTCCCCATTTTCTAAACACGATGATTTTGTTTGCACTCTGATTATTGAACGTCAAAAGTCCTTCTGGTGAATTGAGCCTTAAAAATATGTGTGGGCCTTGATTTCTTATTGGCTGGGTCAGGCTTTTAATCAAGTTCTCATCTTAATGTTGTTAAAGGCCCCGTCATATATAATATGGTAGAACTACTTTTAAGTACAAATTAACATTATGAGACTAAAATATGTCATTCCTGTCCGGCAATAATAATGGATAAATATTTAGAGTTTAAAGTTTGTGAATGAGCAATGGTAGACATTGTATTTTGTGTGAATATTTCTTCCTCTCCTCAATTGAAGAATTATGCGACTTATGAATTGCTATAGCAATATTCTCCTATTGAATTTTTTTAGAAATGTATCATTTTTTATTTTTCTATATAGTTGGAAGTTGGAACCTATATTGGTAGGGCTATGAATTCTTAATGATTGTACTAGTGAAGAGGCCTTGTAGTGCGTGTCTAGGTGTATATATAACATATATCCATGAAAAAATCAGGGGTTTGTGGGTGGATTATTGTGAGGAATGGCCCATGAAAGTGCCATTGTTTTCGGTGATGGAAGGAGCTGTTTGTTGGTTTATGCTATATTTCTTCTACAATCAATGCATGCATGCAGATCACATAATATGGACATGTTTTTTTTTCCTGGAATCACTTGAATGCAGTTTTAGTAGTAAAATGTATACCCATGGTTAGAAAGTAATGTATCTCCTTTTTATAAATGCAGCATGATATTTTCCTTGGTCATACATTAAACTTGTATTTTTAATGGAGCCGTATTGGTAATGCTCTTATCCTTATCCATTTCTTGATCGCAATAGTGTTAATGTGTCTTCCAACATTTGATCAATCAATACTGAAGGTGGTATACTTATTCAATTCTTTTGAATCATGCACCAATGATAACATACTGTAAGATAACAAGGTTAGTTACATGTTATTTTCTTAGTTGAGCTACAACTATTGTGTAAAACATAATTGGAGAGAGTTTGATAGTGAGCATGTAACGTAAGAGCATCCTTTGTCTTTCAATGACTACTGTCTTGACCTGACTTGCCATTTTTCCAATTTATTTTTGTCACGTAGCATCAATGTGTGTTTGGCCATACACAATGCATCCTCTTCATGTAAGGTCAAAGATATTCTGTGCTAACTCCGTTAGGGCTTGACAAGTAAATTTGGCTTGTTGAGTGCAATCTCTTTGTCTTGAAACATACCACACTCCCGTACTCTTGTATTATTTTTTGTAATCTATGTACAAAATGTACCCACGTCGTTGACTTCTACATAAAGAGGAGGTATTATGTCATACACCATCCTCTTGAAGAGCCCGTGCTTGAGGTAGCTATTATTAATGAGCATCAGTCTCTTCCTTTGGAGATGCACTTCATAAGAATGATTCCCAAAATGAAGGTCTAACCAGACAAGAGCATGATCTCGCAATTGCAAAGCATGATCTATATGCATTGTACATGTGAAATTTTCATATTGACTAGCATGCAACAAATACCATTTATCAAGCCTTGCATAGTATGAGGAGTGGGTGGTATGATGAAAGGTAAACCCAGGAACATCTAGGTGCATCATTTTCCATAAATCAGCCCAATCCAATGAGCTTTGCATATTATACCATTGACCTTGTTCCTCTTGCAACATATGCAAGTGGCCACTATTGTTATCACCTACATTTGGAGAGTTGTTGAAGTCTTCACATATAAATGCATTTTGTGGCCATGGATAAGTGCAAATGTCTTGCCAAAATAAATATCTTCCCCTTGAGGCATTCGGGGCATATATTCCAACAAAATCATATGTCTCTCCATTTATCATGCATTGCATAACCATCCACCTCCCACATTGATCATTATAGGCAACCATTGGATTTAGCTCATGTTTTATGATCATAAGCACTCTAGACGTTGTACCTTGACCTGTATAAAAGATGTCAAAACCTCCAAATGAACAAGCTTGACCATTGATTCAACTTGTTTATGTTCTTGAACACAAATTACATCTACTTGAGAAGAGACAATATAGTTCCAAAATAGTTTCCATTTATTAGGGTTACAAAGGCCCAATACATTGAGGAGACATATTTGACTTGTTTATGCATGGTTAATATGGTTGAAGATATGAAACAAAGCAAAATACCAATCCGATTGCATATTAGTATCATCGCCATGCTTATTTACATGAAGACTCATATCTGCATTTAATCCTTCTTTGCAAATGTCCACATATGAGCCTCCACTCACCCTTTTCCAGGCTTTTGAGATTGAAGAGAGCATTGAAGCATTAACCTGTAAAGATGAACCTTGATTCTCAAGTGTGTGTGTGTAGTTCCTAACCACAACAGGTGTCTTGCTTCTAAAGGATTTCTTAGATAATTGCTATCCTTAAGTGTTCTCTTTGTCCACATCAGAGTCTTGTCTCAAATCGTACATGTTTGATTGCACATTACCAATTGTCTGCAAGACTTTACTTTCCCCTTGGTCTTGTACTCTTGGTTTCTGGATGGGTTGCATCAGAGATCAATTGGTTGCCTTTGAAGAAAAAACCTGACTATTTTCTTTTAATGATGTGGGTTTCAACATTGCAATTTCAGGTGGCTGAATAGTGAGTGTTGGGCATTTTGATTGCATATGACCAAACTTGTTATATGTGTAACATACACTTGCAATTTTGCCCCATTTCCGCTTGAAAGGTCTTGCACCAATAGTTGGAGCATCCAAGTTGAAGGTGATACCTTCCAAGATCAGAATATTTGTGTCCCAAAGAATACAAAATGTATTCAAAGTACTTGTAGTTTTTTGGGGTGTACTACTCTCCCCATTCCGGCTACAATTTAGGTAGCACGTGATTCCAATTTCGTGGAAAGTCAAGCACTTCCACCCAAACAGGACATTTGTGTTGAATTAGCCCTTGATAGTCTTTTGTCAAAGACTACAACAATGCATGAACCATTTGATAGCTATATGTTAAAGGAGATTCTTCAAGTAATTGAATTTTGTATTTCGGTTATGATAGCAACACTTCGTAAAAGCCTCTAGCAACAAAATAAACTCCATTAACTGCATAGACTTTAAACATTGCATTTATCCGTTGAGCTGCGTCATTTGCAGAAGGCATCTTCTCAGGAAAAACGAGAATAATAGCATTTGACATGTACATTTTAAAGGATTCAACAAGTCCTGTGATGGGAAAGTAAATGTCTTGCTTGGCAGAGGGCCATGCCATGTCTTTCTGGCCTCTACAAAGTCCTTTACTAGACTATCCCGAAGCCATTTTGTATATACGGGATCTTCTATTATTTCTTTCCTCTTCTTATTCCATACAGACAATGATTGAGCCATCCGTGGCAACAATAATGTGGTAGACCTGCTACTTTGTGTGTTGAAATGTAGAGAGGTCTAACAAAGTTAATGAGAGGAGCAAACATGGTATCTCACAACTTAGGTCGAAATAGGCAGGTCCTGAAGTCCGGACTCCGCTCAGATTTGAGGGAATCTGACATGCTCAATCCATCCGGATGGCGCTGAAACCCCAAAACAACTCAGACCTCATCTGAATCTGACTCCGGATGAGGGAGATATTAGATTTGAAAGGTAAACTCTGTCTCTTTGTCTTTCACGTTGCGCTGTGTTGTGCCTTATAGTGCAATTTACAATGGAACAAATGATAAAAAAGCATTCAATAGTGATGCAAAGAAATTACAAGACACAAATTTATGTAAATCATGTTTATAACCAATTGATGTTTATTGGAGTATGTGGTTACATTACAATGCTACCAAAGAATTACCTGCCACAATAATAGGGACTTTATATCATATCATAATATAGTATCCAAATTTAATAGTGCATTGAATTCTACCAACTATAAAAAATATCTAGTGACATCAATTAAAGTATAGGGACTTTGGTTTATGTTATATTTCATCTACAATCGATGCATGCATGCAGATCACATAATATGGACATCTATAATATGGAATGACCTATTTATATCAATGATGCCCTTGTCTTGAGAGTTTGTAATATTGGGGGTCGACATTTCATGTGAGGAAAAAGGAGATGTCTTGTGTGTTGGTTTATCTTAAAACATGTCAAAGGCTATGACTTTAGAATTTGAGAGTTAGAGTGAGCTCATAGATATATGTACTAAAATGATTCAATCGTTAACGAGGTTAATGCCACATTTTAGTTCATGCTCATTGAAATACTACCAACAAATTCATCAAAAGAGTCTACAATATGTATAACAAAGCTAAAATGTGAAACGAAAACAAATGTGATACATACACGCATTGTTTATTTGATGATCATTCAATATGATTGTAATTTACTTCTGATTATAATTGACAACTTAAGACAACCGTAAAAATGCACATGGGCCGTCAAGATTGGTACCTATTTTGAATTTTTATTTTCTTGAGATTGTAAAACTCCGTACATGAAAACCTGAAATCAGTAAACAAGATCAAACACAAAAGGTAACCAACACACCATAGATGTCAACTTTGCTCACAGATCTTGAACATGATATACAGATGAACCATATATTTCTGTGGTATTCAGACCCATATCAGTGCCTCTATGGTCTTATCCGAAGAACTATTTTGAAGTTTATTCATCACATACTCTTGCTCTTGTATAGTTGAGTGTAGAAAGGAGGACTATAGAGGAGGGTAGCACACTCCATGGATATAAGACTACATACTGTATACATATACACGCGAGTGATGGTTGAAGTAGGAGTAGTGGGGGCTGGCTGTTATCGCCAACAATAGTGGATTCGACGTCTTTCTAATACATACATATGTATAGCAGAGCAATGATTAAAGCATTCATGGGACATCCTTCGTTTTCCATTTGGAACCGAACCATTCATTCATTGGTGAGTAAAAAGTGAGAGAATATGGAAAAGCAGGTCGCGCTGCTCTGTAGAAGAGGATCGAACTCGAGACCTCGTGACGGGATGCTCCTCCTCTTTCTATGCTAACACTCCAAAAACCTCCGTCCCTCTTCTTATCATAAGCCTTTTGCTTTCTCTGCTAATCCTCTTCTTCCTCCTCTTCACTCTGTCTGCATCGAAAGAGCGCCATTGGAGCTCCCCATGGCCACCATGAAGTCTTCTCTTCAGTGTCACGATCAAATTCCGCCATGCTCGCAGCCCCTCTCCCTCAAGAAATACCACGGAAGATTTGGTCCTTCTTCTTCTTCTTCTTCAGTCGCAGCAAATAGGAGAATGGGGAGGAGCAGAAATTTGACAATTTCTGCAACACAAGGTCAGGAAAGCAGAATCTCTGATTCAAGTTCTCGTTGATCCTTATCTCATTTATTTGAAGGCGAAAAGCCTTATTCTTTTCCCACATATCGAAATGTTTGTCGTTTGACTTCATCTCATGAAAATGTAGTTTTATGTATGTCATTATTTTTTTAGTTTTATACACATAAATTTCATGAGAAACGTATTTAAATTTCAGGAAAATCTAGTTTTTCTGTCAACCTCGTGAGAATCTTGTTTTATGAGCAAAGATTTCATGCTTATCTTGTTTTATGCATGCCAAAGTCACGAAAATCTAGTTTTTAATCACTGTTTATTTCAGAGAACTCCAGTTCAATTTCACAGAAATCTAGTTTTTGAAATACAGCAAACATTTGCTAGTTTTATTCTTCACATTCACTAACGTGTTTGGACAAAAAACAACTGACTTCCAGCTTATGTAAGATTATCTTGAATTCATATTGTTGCGGTTTGGAGAAAGAAAGGAAAATTTGACCAGTATTTGAGATTGTGATGTCTGTTTTTGAGTGACAAATTCCTTCGTATTGGACTTGTGTTACTGTGGCATACACATGTATGGGGAAATACAGCTGTAAGCAATATGAAAGAACAACCATTTCATTATAGATTCTATATCTACAGTGACTTTCCAACACTTGGATTAGTCAGTCTGGGTTTATTTAGACAATAGCCTTTACGTATGATGAGATATTGTTTTTCTAATTAGTTCTACTGTTTTCTTGTTCTTTGGTTGCTTGTTTTGATCCTAATTTGTTTTTTTAGATTTTACAAGTTTTGGTTGTTTGTTTGGCTGACCTATTGAGTTTTTACTATTCATGCACACATTTTAGGTGAGGCACAAAACAAGGCTGAACTTTCTAATAGTAGAACAGGGAGTCAGGTATCAACCACAGTAGTTCCACCAACTCCATTTCCACCACCACAACCTCAATTGTACGTATCATGAATTTTCCTTATAAGTAAATAAACTTTTGGTTGGTAGTTCTAAACTCTTTTGCCATTTGCAGTGGGTCTCCCATTTTGTGGATAGGAGTGGGTGTGGGGATATCTATTGTTTTTTCATGGGTAAGTTTTAATGATTTTAATGGCGACAATAGCAATATATATAGATATTTTTCTTTCTGTCTCTTCTTGCTTCTACATTTTAAAAACATATGAAGCAGACTCATCAGTCTCTGTAAGTTCAGAGATTAAGAAAGATATAAGAATGTATTTTGAGAGTCTAAATGGCCCACGAGACTGAATGAAAAAGGCGTGTGTGTGAGAGAGAGATTCAGTATTTCCTTGAGATGATGGTTGTATATTAACATCCATGGGGGAAGTGGGAGACAATATGACCCACATAATCTATATAAAGCACTCTCCTCAGCTGTGTAGGTGGGGGGTTTTTAAACAGCAAAACAAAAAGAAAAACTAAATTAGTTTCCTAATCTCACTGTTTGATCTTCCTTGAATGTATTGCTCTAATTGAGTAGATGAGCCAAGAGCATTCCTAGTGTTTTCAGAGACGGCTGCCCACATTAAGAGTTTCTGAAGCTAGCAAAACCTTTTGGAATTTTTGAAAATCATACCTGATGTCTTCGTGTGGAAGGTATTCAAAGTGACACGTTCCTTTTATTTCTGGTATGCTGAGGCGACATAGGTTACATATTCTCTCTTTCTGCTCAATATTCAGCCAACACCCAGTTTCTATTTTAATGTATGTGAGCCTGTGTGCATCCATGTGATGGCATGTCTCGCTTGCATCAAAATCGGTGTCTAGATATAAGTCTGGCCTTCTGTCCCTTTCTTTTCCTCTTACGTACACATCCATATATTCCTGATACTTATCTCTGTTGAGGTGCATATATGTCCAATGGTGCATCTCTATCCATGAGACAGATGGATATCCATATATTCAGGGCGTAGTATAAACCATCCTCAGTGGTGTAGAGAAGATGGTCTTGATAGAAGGCCATCTTCATACCTGGTTCCAGCATAGATTCAATCCATCTCTGCCCTGTCTCTGGCACAACCCTACATGTAGAAAAGTTATACAGAGAGAGAGAGAGAGTGGGTTGACTCAGCTGGTAAGGTTTTCTAATAGAGACCAGAAGGGTCACATGCTCAGCCGCTACATTTCACAAAAGCATCTAGTAAATTAGTGCATTTGATGAGATTTGAATCTCTAGGCATGGGTTAGAAAACATGCTAAAGTATAGCCCTCATACAAGATGGAGGATGTATTATCATCCTCTGGAGGTCAGTTATGAATTGGGACGTTATATAAACAAGTAGCTGATATGATGTCCTCTGGTAGGTCAGAGTGCTGATTCTTTGTCACTTGTGTATGATTTATGAGTGATCTTCTATACTTGAAAAGGGAGCATAGGAAGGTTCCTAAGTATGAGACCTCTTGCGGATTCCTAGAAGTTCATGACGGGTATTTCACTATGTGATCACATTGGGAATGGCACCTGCATGTCAGCGTATGCATGCATTTAAGCGTGAAATCTGGCTCATTCCCAATCTCATGAGTTTGGCATATTGTGCATGTACAATACTCCTTGGCTAGACGTTGCCAAGTTCCACGTATGAGGCTAAATCAAGTCTGCATTTTCCGAGGAGAGTAATTGCTCGTCTAGCCGATAGAGGTGTGGGGATGACAAAGTGAGTCTGGGCATACTTGGATGTAGCTCAGTAGGTGTCTCACAGCATGGGGCTTATTAGCATTTGGTAGTATTGTAGTTTGTTGCCCTTTTACCCAGTTTACCATTTTCATCTTAGTGTATTCACATAATGGAACTCAATGTGCATGTTTTCCCGTCCTGTTGTGAGAGTGTGCAAGTGCGATGGCAACTCTATCTTGCTTCCGCATGGACAGGCCCTGAGTAATTTCCCCATATTGAGTGTTGAGTTATTCTCCATCTGGTTTCTAATGTGGCTGAGTAAAAACTGGACTCATGTTCTCCTGTCCCTTTCATTTCCTCGACGTGCACATCCAGATATTCCTCAACACGACGTCTAGCAAACCATTTCCGGATTTCTTGGACCCAGCTGGATGAAATGCCTTGTCGGCAGATGGAACCAAAAGTTGACCCACCAGATTGATACAATCCGCCTAATTATATCAAACACATGTAGCAACTCTCTTCTTATGTTCTTCTTCCTTTATATTGAATGCGAATAGAAAAGATGTTTTATCGTCCACGAGAAGGCCAAATTTGACCTATACAACCAAATAAACATATCATCTTGTATGCGACTCCTTCCTAAAAAGGGGAGGGTTTATGGTTTATCATGTCCATCGAATAAGTTATCATACTTCTCACGAATTACCTTATACACTTAGCACGCAAGAAGTAAGTGATATTCATCCTCCACTAGGTTTGCATTGCATACCTCGTATATCTTCATATTATGGTGATAATGCCATGATGCTACCTCAAATCCTAACTTGTGTGAGTGAGTTTGACGAAGTGTTAAAGCTCTCCAAGAGCCAAGGCTCATTGGGTAGTAAGATGTGGTTGGATGCATTTTGGCATTTTTATCTTGTATTTGGGGTCACCATTCGGGGTTAACTTTTGCAATGTAATATTCCAATTTGGACATTTTTAACATCTTGCCACTCCATCCTTAGTGCCTCTATGAATCTATCCTCAATTATCACACACTTCATAGCATCACCTTACCCCCCATCTTTTACACCATTTCATAATGTCAAACACCCAGCCAGATGAGAGGGTTTCACTCTTGCATCCTATGTTCCAAGCCTGTTTTAGCAATCTGTGATTTGGCATATTCTTGAATTTTGTGATATATGTGTATACTCTTTGTATTGCTAGTATCTCTATGGGCTGAGCACCGGTTAAAAATAGCCTGACAGGATAAGATGTTGACGATTTTATCCCCAATTATCTATGCAAGAAAGATATTTGAATTTTCTCTATTTCTTCCATGCACTAAGTGAGATCATGACACCCCATACTTCCACTTCATAAAGAAACTCTTGGAAAACCATAGCATTGAATAATATCAATCTCACACCCTATCCTTGAGTATCACTTTGTTTGCATTGATTCTTAAACATATAATAACTATTGCAACCCGCTTCAAGTCTATGCTCATAGCATACATTCAACCTATTTGTTGATGGGGCATTAATACCAAGATATTTGAAGTTTGGCACCACTTGTATTTTCGCCCTTGTATGTAAAAATGGGCTAGTGTCTTGGTTGTATTGCCTTTATTGCCACCATTTTTGTTTTGTTCACATTAACAATTATCTCACTGGTCAGTGTTGCATATCATCCAAATTATATGAGAATAAAACATCAACATATAGGAGTAAAAAAATAAACTCTTGGCCATCGAATCCTTTTTCTTTTGCAGCCTTGTTTACGATTTCTTCAAGTTTATTGATGGATAGACCAAAGAGTGTGGGAGAGAGTAGACATTCTTACTTGACCCCCATGTTGCTCAAGAAGTACTTCGAGAAACCACTGTCGTCAATTGCCATGTAACATGCTCATACAATCATGCTACAACTGTTCTTTATTCTGATGCCATTCCCATACAATGTCACAGGCTTTCTAGAAGTCCACAAGGCAACACTTCTTGAGTATAGGTGAGAGTAGTGACCCTTACTTGAACCCCAAGTTGCTCAAGAAGTACTTCGAGAAACCACTATCCATTTCCAATTGGCACCTAACTTGTTCATACAATCGTGCTACCGCTGCTCTATACTGTTATGGCATTCTGACTTCTATCATTCTTTTCCAAAGCTCACTCCTTGGTACAGTGTCGAAGGCTTTATTGAAGCTCACAAAACAGCAATATAGTGTTCGCTTGAACGTGACTTTCTTCCATAATTACTCTTATGTAACCAAATGGTCAGCAATGTAATGTTTTGATCTAACACCTGCTTGAGAGAGAGAGAGAGAGAGAGAGAGAGAGGTTTATTACCTTTGACTTGTTTCCTTACTCCCTTTCAATTTTCTTGCTACAGGCAGCCAAGAAAGTTCAGGTATCTTTATGAGTTCAAACTTCATCATGAATGTGATGATGCTAGTATATACGATTCTGAACTTGTCAAAATTATCTCGAATACAGAGCTATGCTATGCAGCAGGCCTTGAAGGCCATGATGGAACAAAGTGGGCAAGGAGGGAATCCATTTATGGCGGGGCAAGGAACCAACCCATTTGGCGGGCAAGGTAGGACTCCATTTATGGCTGGTCCAGGAAGCAATCCATTTGGTGGACAGGGTGTGAATCCATTTGCAGGGATGCCGCCAGCCTCTTTTCCCATTACCCCTCCACCACCGCCGCCATCACCTGCTGCATCAAGTACTGTCAATGTGACCCATAGCACTATCTCTCCGCCACAATCTGAAGCTAAATTAGTGGATGAGAAACCGGTGGAGAAACCCATGAGCACTAAGAGAGTAGGTAAATACGCAATGATGCTTCATTGATTTATGTGTGATGAATAATCTTGTTTGTTTTCTTCTTGAGGTGTAAGATTTCAATGTAAAAACTGAACTTTTGGATTTGCACACAGCGTTTACAGATGTTGAAGTAAACACGTTGGTTGAGGATAAGATGATAGCTCAGGACCAGCCCTCACCTCAGGATTCTCCTCCAAAACCATCCTTTACTGATGCAGAGGTGTGGTTCCAATGCTGCTACAAGTTATCCTTTGACGTGTTTTCATATTTTTCTTTACTTATATCAGTTTGTGGTGTCTGTGTGTAAAAGGTGGTAGATAATAATACCAGCTTTTCAGGCTCTAGTGGCTATGCAAGCCAGGACAGCACAGCTCAGAATGGTGGGCGTGTTTATCTGATCTTTTTGGTTTAAGATTTATAATTTATTTCACCAGATACCAAATGGCACATTTGCAGTTGGAGCTATCTTGATCATTTCTGATTTGTCCCACAAAAACATCAGTAGTAATCATGGTAATGCTATTTTTTTCAGGGAAAACGAAGTCCTTTATAAGTGTGGAGATGCTAGAAACTATGTTGGATGATCCCAAGATTCAGCAAATGGTGTTCCCGTACGTCTTTGCAGGCCCAAACCTTAAGGAAATGGATTAACATGATTTTGTTGTCTTAATTCAGAAACTGCTTTGCATTTAATTAACATATGTGTATAAATAGACGCATAAAATTGCCTGCATAGACAAACAGGCTTAAATATGTCTCAATCGTCAAATCTATTTTCTTTCTGGCAATTTCGTGTTCATTTTGACTGGATGATTTGCATTTTCTATACAGATATTTGCCAGAGGAAATGAGAGATCCTGTCACTTTCAAACGTAACTATATTTATTTATTTATTTCAAAATATTCTAACTCCCTTGTATATTCATATTAAATGAGAATGCTTGTTAGGTATGATTCAACTTCCACAGGTTCGACAACAACTTCAAGAAGCATTGTAAGTTCATTCTGCATTATGGTAATAAAAGTTTTATATGCAGTATGTTCATGAAATAAATGGATGCTTTATATAACTTTTTAGATCATACTGAAATTTGGAAGTCTGCGCTGTCAATTATTGATCATAGTTTTCTTTATTTTGCGAGTTTAGAAATAACATGGGTGGAGATGATGGATTGGATATGTTGAAGTACATGAACAGTGATGCCGTAAAACAGCAGTTCGGTAAGGTTTTCATGTTTCGCGATCACTTAATCTTCAGTATATGTAACCATTTCACTTTAAGTTAAGGACTTCTTTCATTTCTGCATAAGATGCTAGTTATCTATAATATCAGCACATTTCAAATAGCTCTAATGTATAACATGAAATGGCTTTTGATTCTTTGTGATGGTTACAGAACAAATTGGCTTGACTCCAGAGGAAGTTGTTGGCAAGATTCTTGCAAGTCCAGATATTGCGGCATCATTACAGAATCCAAAAGTTGTGGAAGCCATAATGGATGTATGTTTTGATTTAAGAGCCATGGAAAACCAAATACTTTTCGTTTTATTTCCTTGATGATAATAGGTATAAATTTATCCCAGGCATCTACGCATTAATATTTATGCAAATGTTTCATTTTTCAGTGCTCCCAGAATCCACTTAACATTACGAAGTATCAAAATGACCAGGAGGTATTTATGCCTTAGTTTCTTGGGATGTGGCATTGGATTTTACTGTTGAAAGAGGCTAATGGATTCTTCTTCATAATTGTAGGTTATGAATGCACTTCTCAAAATTGCAGAACTTTTCCCTGGTGCTACAAGTTCACCTTATTAGGAGTGAAAAATGTTAAAGAGAGATAAGTGTAATATTTTTTTCCTAGTATCAGAGGCCTTGTTTTTTATGCGAGTTAGGTCTTTTACGGCATTCCTGCTATTCTTAGGACACTGATCTTTTTCTTCTTTCAGAGTTAGGCTGAAGAGCTTGTTAATGCCAAAATCATTCTTTGGAAGTCTCATTTCTTGTAGAGAGATCTCAGTTAATGCCTTCCACTTAGGCATATACACCCATCATGATGAATGTACCTTATTTCATTACCAATTGATCAATCTTCTATGCACAATGTTCTAGAGGCAAATAAGAACGTATGGTAGACTTGTTGTCATACAGTTGTCATTCACGCATTTTGAGAAATAATATAATGGCTGGCAATTGTTGATATATTTCAAATATTGGTTTTTCTCCATCTAATTCCATTTCAAATTCTTAGAATAATAGTTCTTTTGTTTTCATGGGAAGAGTATGTGGATAAAAAAGTGGATTGTCAGACATGGGTATCTGAGTACCAGAAGTGCTGATGTGGCAAATTTGTGTACCTTCGATTTCAATCTCTACTATATCTTGTCAATGATGAAAGATTGGACTATCAAATCTTGTTGTGAAATTTAAATGAAGCCCAAGCATTTGGACAATAAGATTTTTATGTACATAAATTTATTAATATCATTCTAAGCACAATTGTTTGTTAAACATTCAAATGTGCTTAGTATTGTACATGGGTTGAGCTGAGTGTTTGTCAAGCTTAATATGATTTGCATACATCAGGTCTTTGAGAAACTGGTATTCCTTTGTATACAAACCATAAGAAATGTACACCCTTAGATTTTTATGAAATCTAGCAATTGTGAAAATTCACATGTTCAATGCATACATAATTAGACGACATTGACACACTCTTTGCTAACCTTTGGACATCACAAAGCCTACTCCCTTACATATTTATATATACAATTAAATAAAAATAGATAAACCCTAACCCTTGGACATCCCAAAGCCTACTCCCTTACATATTTATATACGCAATTAAATAAAAATAGATAATCCCTGACCCTTCTGGATATGTTGTAGGATTGTGAAGGATTCTAAGATTGTGCAAGAATGAGGGGATATAAAGAGAATATGAGTTGCATGAATTATAAACATGTTGCTCTATTATATTATCAATTTGATGCTATAAAACCACATCCTCCATGTTTCTGATTTTATACAAATTGACAAGCCAATTTGTCATTAAAACTATTGAATGTTATATGAATACAAAATTGTGGGAAAAGTTATTGACTTTAATGATTACCATTCATGTTTTAAGGCTAATTGACAATGTACAAACTTCAAAGGATATATAACTTTTCAAAACACTTCTATCTCATGCTTAATATAAATGACAAAATTGTTGCTGTAAAGTTTATTGAACTAAAGCTACACATGAACTGAGTTACGATTTACAATTGAAAAAATGTGATTTGTAAAAAGACATTGGTTACAATCAAGAAATGTGAAGGAAATCAATTAACAAATTAAAAAACATAGAAGGACTCCTCTAGATAATGGCAATGGTAGGCAAGAAAATATGTTGATTAGACCTAATGTACAAAGATGTTTCACACAAGATGCATGCATGCATCCCCATACCACCTCCCTCTTTGTTTGAAACGAATCCAAAATAAGATAAAGAGAAGGGACAAGACATATAACAATATTGCCAATACATCATTCCTTTTATTAATTACCAAAGAATGCGTCCCCACCCCCCTTTGTTTTTATATTGATGTTCATGCTCCCAAAAAGGATTTCCCTAAGAAGTTTCATAATTGGTTAGGTTCGTTGCATGTAATTCTTTTGTTTTGTGTTTGAGTTCCTTGCTTCTATAGATTATTGGTAGCTTATTTGCACAAAATTGAAAGCTTGGTAAGTTATATATATATATATATATATATATATATATATATATAGTTATGTATCTCTAGTCCGTGCACAAGGGGGCATGTATATTTAGGTCATTTTCACAACTTCTCATAATGATGATCAATTTTGATCTTTCCATCCCTCATTATAAGGCATAAATAATGTCTTGTTATGGAATGGTTCTAGGTTTTTGTTTTCAATGGATAATGGTTTTGTATTTATATCTTAATATGTACCACTATTGTTGCACTCATTTTTGGCATCTAAATTCTCTTTCTCATTATTGTGTCTAATCACATACGATTCTTTGTAAAAAAATTAAAGTCTCATTACATGTAGTGAATTTCCCTATAAAAGGAGAAGGAAGTATAGACAAAAGAACCCAAGAAATAAGATTGAGAGGATTATATTGGATCTAGAGAAAGATATATTATAATAGAGAAAGAGGGAGAGAAAGTATCATCAAGAGAAGAGAAGAACTAGCTTGGTGGTTGTGGTCCTCAACTTGCAACGGAAATGCGGTGGTTCGAGTCTTATACTTGTCGAGAGATTGAAGGGAAGACTATGGTCTACTATTAAGAATGAGGAAGTTTGTTACCTTGCGAGACAAGAATTGAAGGTTCAACGACGCTTGCAACCATTTTGTAACTCTTTCATGAAAATGATTATAAATTTCATATATTTTCTCAAATATTATTTTATATCTTATCTTGTCATATCTTATATTCCTTAAAAATACTATCTTGTCATATCTTATTGATCTCTATTCACGCCATCTCTACTCTTTCGTCTCTTCCGTCCATAATCCCAACGATTCCTTCCTCACTTTCACGTTATCTTTTGTTTGTGCAACGCTACGCTTCTAGGCGAGCCACGTCACGACAACGCAATGTCATACATCACCAAAGTCATCATAATATTAACAAGGCTTCTATTTTGCTAAGATTGTGATGTGCATTACGACATGCCTTTGCATTCGTATATCATTGACAAGTGAGTGTTAACCACATCACTTATCAGACTTGAATAATTGCAATGCTAGTGATCTCCTTGGTGCAGATCAACCTCGACATGAGTGTAGTAAGGCAATAGGTGAAATGAGCAACAAGAAGAACAATATACATGCAATTTGATACCAAACGAATCGAGTAAAAAGATGAAATACATAGTGGGGCATAACGAGTTCCAAGTGCACCATCCACTCCCTCCTTCCTTCCTCACATCAACAGGCGAAGCCTAATTTCATTTCCACCCAAGCCTCTCGAAAAGAAGTGGGAGGTCAAAGGCTTTTGGTGTGGGTGTGACCCATGGTCCCGGTGTATAGAGTGCCCCAACCATGGCTTCTATGCGGTGTAGCTCACGTGCCTTCATTTTCTTTATTGCTTCTACATCATGTCGAGTTGCTTTGAAACCTGACATCCAAGGGCGTTTGGTTCTTCTTTGATTTTCTGCTTCATCAAGGAAAAGCCCGAGTGGTGCAGGTGTGTCGAAATTCGTTGTCTCCCCATGTTCCTGAAAAACTTAATTTGTTACATGCTGGTAAACATTAGCAACATTATTGTCAACATTTTATAACTTATTCTCTTTGTGTTGTTTCAATTCTAGGATGTATCTACCTAATTTCTTTATATCTAGTGTATCTAATAGTTTAGGGAGGGTGGTGGAGGAACCAAGTATGTCTTGGTATTTTGCCCTTATCTCAGCATAGGTGGGACATTTGCATGTAAAGTGGTACTCATCCTCTATCTCTATGTGGCATAACCTACATATCCCTTCCTCCCTAGGGACTCCATTAGTACGTCCATTCTCAATCTTAAGTTGGTGAGGTGATATTCTAAGTTGACCAATGACAACCCTTAGTGCATGTGGTAAGAATACATCTAGATATTTTGGCCACATAATAAAACCTAACTTAGAGAAGTGCATGAAGTGTTCCTTATAGTACAACATTTTAGATGGGAGTGGCTCTAGTGGGGTGATCCATTTATACTAAGTATAATTTGCCATATTTCTTGGCGTATTACTTTATTACGGTCCTCATGAGAGATTAAAGTGTTATCAATTGCGTGGTTGTACTTGGGGGGGGGGGGGGAGGTTATTAATGTCTAGACCATTCGCAAGAAGTCAACTCACCATCATGCCATACCATGAGCTAGTATAGCCAGACTCATGAAGCGCTCGAGAGGCTTTAAAGGCTTGATGGGATATTCTATCATGTAGTTGGCTATGTATCCTATGGATAAAGACTACAAGTTGAAAAAGTGTTTCTACTAACATCGGGGGTAGAGTGAACTCAACCCTAATAATGTCATGTGGGACCGTCGATTTGCTTCGGAGTTGGCGTGATAACATCATCACCAATGGTCTCTCTAATTGCGTCCACATGAAAGATGGTAGTTCTGGAGCCCAAACCGTTGATGCATACATGAGGGAGGGAATCACTAATGAGTCAAAGAGCCACCCTTTAGTCCGTGGCTCTTGGAAGTATGCTTGATGGCATTGTCTCTCGAGGAGTGAGAGGGATGCATGTCCTCTCGTAAGTCTATCCTTCGTTGCTTGTGTCATCGAAAATTTACCAGAGCGGGCACTAAAAGTGACTCCGAGATAGATATATGATCCAACCACCTCAACTGGGCTATGGGAGATAGTTAGGTGACACTTAGCTCTAACTTGGGCTGACGTGTGGAAGATAAGGACTTTAGTTTTCCCTAGATTCACTACCAATCCTCGTTGTGTGCAAAAGTCATCTAAGGCATTAAGGTGCCTTTGTAGGTCATGTTCAAATTCAAAGAGCAAAACTATGTCGTCTGCATAGAACAAGATACGAACCTGCGTATCCCCAAGGACTACTCCATTGCCTCCCTTACGAGCAATAAAATTTGTGATCTCATCAATGTAGATCCCAAAAAGAGTCGGAGATATGGGGCAACCTTGTTTTACACCAATAGTGCTAGTGAAACAATCGGATATGCCACATGGGCATCGAACACACCCAGACACTTGTTCATATAGTGCGTAGATGGCCCAAACCATGTCATCTGGTATCCTCAAGCTTTTAAGCCTATTGTTGAGCGGCAAGCTCAACTGGAGCCGGATCGGCTGGACAAGCAATAGAGTCGGTGAGCTGGGGAGCCGATTAGCCGGATCCAATCGGTAACTGGAAGCCTAGTATTAGTTTAGACTACTAGGCAATTATAGTCTCGTAGTAAGTGTCAGATGCTCGTGTGAGCATTGAAGTACGCGGTACTTTTGTCAGTCCCACAAGGACTTGTATAAATAGTGCTACTGAGCATAGTTGTAACAGAGAGTGTTTATATTGTTTTTGAATATAGCTTTTACGTTGTGCTCTCTCTGTCTCTCCTGTGTACTCTGTGTATTCTCTGCTTCCTCTATTTCTAACGCTTCCACAAGTAATCGTTTTCATGGTATCAGAGCGCGAGGGTTGAGAACCTCTGCAGTCGACAAACGCTTGAAAGCAAACCCTAACAGGTCGTAAGAACAGCAGACAGAGAAGTGATGGATAGAGGAATGGCTAGCTCGCTCCCTGTGGAGAAACTCGACAGATCCAACTACACATCTTGGTCGTACAAGATGCACCAGTACCTGCTTGGGCATGGCTACTAGAGTTTCGTCGAAGGAGCCAACGAAACAGCACCTGATGTAGCACATAAGGATTTCCCAGTGTGGGAACAATTAGCAAGCAGAGTGATGTACTGCTTTGTGTCTAGTGTCGGAGACCAGCTGCTAAGCCACATCCGAGACGCCAAGACACCGAAGGAGGCTTGGGGAAACCTGAAGAAGGTTTTCGCCACGAGCACTAAAGCCCGGAAGCTGCAACTCCGACAGGAGTTGAGCAATGTCCGACAGAAGGACATGTTGCTGGCGGATTACACGGGCTGGATCAAAGAGATATGTGACTCGCTTGCCTCTATCAACGTTATCGTAGAGGAAGACGAGATGGTACATGGCTGTCTTGGGGGCCTAGCGTCTAAGTTCATAGCGTTCCGAACGACGGTATGTACAAGGGAGAATACGCCGTCATTTTTCGACTTACAGTCGATGCTCCTTGTAGAGGAGAACCACGCCGGTGCGTCAACTAGCGCACCCATGGACAACCAGATGTTGTACACGGAAGCGGATTGGTCTCGTGGGCGTGGTGGACGAGGCGGGTTGGCACGCAATGGAGGCGGCCGACAAGACCAGGAACAAAGGCACAGAGAACGTGTTGACAACAGTTCTGGACCCTCCGGGAGCAGGGGGAGTCATGGCGGCACCGGAAGACGGCAAGAGAAGACTGCAACGGAATGCTAGTACTGTGGCAAAAAGGGCCATAGAGAAAGCGAGTGCTGGAGAAAACGCACCGATTCGGACAAATCCGGATCCGGCAAGGCCGACAAGGATGGCCGGCAAGGCTCGCACTACGCGAAGGGATCGGGAGGAACCAAGAACAGTAACGGGCCAGCCTTGGTGATGAAGCACGAGACGAACTCGATGAAGAAGACCACTTCCAAATTGGAGGAAGTGTGGTATGTTGATTTCGGTGCGTCAAACCACATGACGAGCCACAAAGAGTGGTTCTCCTTTTTGGAGAAACGGGATCAACTAAGAGTAGTCGAAACCGGAGACGACACTCCTCACCCAATCGTGCACGTCGGAGAAGTCCCTTTAAGCCACGTCGGACAAAAAGGGAAGTTGATGAATGTTGTCGTAGTGTATTTCGTACACTACGTGAAAAAGTAAAAATAATATAACCGATTTAATTACATATAAATAAATAAAATAAGAATATCAAAATATTTATCACATGCATAGGGCAGGATTCAAACCTTGAACCTCCACGTAGCCAAACCTCAACTTTACCATTATACTACCTTATCTTTAGTATTCTACAAATAGATTTAATAACTATAAGTCCTTTATTTGCGCCTACCTTTATTAAAAGGTAAATCATGTATTTTTAGAGTGCGTGAATATTTTCTAGAAAAACGCAAGCAACTAAAAAGTGACTCATGCACATCTAGCGTGCATGAGCACTATATTTAGCAAATAAAAGCAAGGATTAGAAAAGCATCACATGCACATTTAGTGTGCATGAACATATTAGAAAAAAGCATGTAGCTATGCTTAGTCTCTCCTCCCATCACTATATAAGGATGGGGAGCACATTGTAGTTTTTGTTGATTATTTTTCTATAATGATCAATCAATCTAAAATATTCGTGGGATTCACGAATTTTGCCATCTAAATTATTCTTATAATCTAAATATTGTTTTAAATACACTAAACTCGTGGGATTCATGAGATTGCTATCTTACTTCTCTTTCTACTATTCATAACTAGCCTTAAGTTGTATTTTTCTTCCTCCTAGTCCAAAACCTCGGCGGTTCCCACCCGACTCACGCAACGATCCGGAGCCGAAAGGCACGACAACGTATTACACATTCTGACAATCACGAAGAACCTGGTGTCGGTCGGACAGATCGTCGACCAAGGGATGCAGGTGTGGTTTACGCACCTCGGGTGCTTCATTGAGGAAGAGGGCCAAATTATTGTGTAGGGGCGCAGAGACAGGAGGATGTTTATCCTCGACACCAATGACGTCGGCATCACTCTGTTTGCAAAAGGATAGAAAGTCGAATCGGACATCGACCTGTGGCACAAGCGGATAGGCCACGTCAATTACCGGAGGCTTCAAAACTTGCAAGTGAAACAAGTTGTTTTCGGTTTGCCGAAGTTCAGCGGCCAGAAGGCCCAAGTATGTGAAGCCTGCCAACTCGGGAAGCAACACCAGCTTCCATTCCCTACCGAACGTAACCGGAGCCGTAACAAGCTCGACCTTATCCATTCAGATGTTTGGGGACCGACACAGAATGTTAGTCTTCGGGGGAATCGATATTTTGTCTCCTTCATCGACGACTATACGCAACACACATGGATCTACCTCATTTAGCGGAAGAGTGAATTCTTCGAGTGTTTTCGGAGTCTCCAAAGCATGGTGGAACGGGAATCGGAGAGGAAGATCAAATGCCTGCGATCGGATTGGGAAAAAGAATACTTTTCCGGCCAATTCAACAATTATTTGCAACAAAAGGGAATTTGGCGAGAGTTCAGCTGCAAATAGACACTGCAACAGAACGATGTTGCCGAAAGGAAGAACCGGTCGCTTATTGATGCGGCAAGGGCAATGTTGGAGGAGAAGAGCATGCCCAAATTCTACTAGGCGGAGGCAGTCCGAACGGTTGTCTACATCCAGAACCGGACCGGTGACAAGGTGTCAGCTCACGAGCTGTATTTCGGGCGCAAGAAGAATTTGAGACACCTTAAGATCTCTGGTAGCATTGCATATGTGCATGTACCGGATGAGAAGCGGAGGAAGATGGATGCAAAATCGGAAAAATGCATGCTAGTCGGCTATGCTCAACAGCAAAAGTGTTATAAGCAGGTCCGAGTTAGTCGAGATGTCGAGTTCGATGAATTGGCCCAGATAGATGATGATGAAGCGTGGACTCAGGATGAGAGTTCGGAATCGTTTCGGCTGAGCGGGCCAAATGAGAGACTGAGTCAATCTGACCAGTCCGATGAGGAAATGGAGAGTAGTGGAGACTCTGTCGTGCTCTCCCCACGCAAGGAACCGAGGAGACGGTTCACACGCAAAGAGAAAGGGAAGAAAAAGATGCCAGAATTCGAAACTGACAACGATGAGTCAGATCGGTGTGCATCTGACTCTGGCAAGGAGAAAGGCGGATCTTCGGCAACGAAGACCGAACCGGCCAAGAAAGGCCTTAAACCGGGTAACGGTGAGTTAAACCGGTCCACCCGCATGAAGGATCCCGTCATGTGGTACGGGTACAATGAGTACATGGCGCATCACTATGCGTACATGACTAAGGTGGTGGAAGTGTGTGAGCCGGAGAGCTACGCAGAAGCGGCAAAGGACGCAAATTGGCGTGCCGCTATGGAGGAAGAAATGCGGGCACTTGATGTCAACGAGACATGGGACCTAGTTGTCCCTCCCCGTCACTTTAAACCGATCGGATGCAAGTGGGTGTACAAGGTAAAGTACAACGCCGACGGTTCAGTTAACCGGTACAAGGCCCAATTAGTGGCGAAGGGATACGCGCAGACCCACGAAATCAACTACGAAGAGACCTTCGCTCCTGTAGCTAAGATGACGACGGTTCGTGTGGTGCTGGCGGTTGCTGCAACAAGAGGGTGACATCTTCACCAGATGGATGTGAAGAATGCGTTTCTTCAGGGTGATCTTGAAGAAGAAGTCTTTATGACTCCGCCCCCCGGTTTTCAATCGGAGATGAACAAGTCGGCGGTATGCCAGCTGAAGAAGTCGTTGTACGACCTGAAGCAAGCCCCTTGAGCTTGGAATGCGAAGATCACGCACCGGTTGCGTAAGATGGGGTTTGCGGCCTCCAAGTCCGACTATTCGTTGTTCATCCGACAAGGCTCAGCCGGTCCGGTATGTATCCTGCTGTATGTTGATGATTTAGTCATCACCGGACCAGGTCTTCCAGAAGTCAACCGCGTCAAGTCCCAGTTGTCAGACCCATTTGAGATGAAGGACCTGGGGGACCTTCATTATTTTCTTGGGATCAAGGTGATCCGAACCCCCGACGACATATTGCTCTCACAACG
The DNA here is from genome assembly GCF_043228905.1 of Azolla caroliniana. Taxonomy (NCBI): domain Eukaryota; kingdom Viridiplantae; phylum Streptophyta; class Polypodiopsida; order Salviniales; family Salviniaceae; genus Azolla; species Azolla caroliniana. The sequence goes on from NW_028230455.1 coordinate 15,346,798, forward strand.
ACATTACGTCTTGAATATGCTATACAAGTTCGGCATGATAGAATGCCGACCTATCTCCACACCCTTGGACCAGAACTAGAAGCTTTGTCCCAACTCCGGACCAGACTGCAACGAGAAACGGTTCCGACAAATTTTCGGAAGCCTTATTTACTTGACTATCACGGGACCCAACATCAGCTATCCGGTCGGAATGATAAGTCAGGTCATGCAGAAGCCGATCGTGGAGCACCTTCAGTGCGCGCAACGGATACTACGATATGTAAGCGGCACGAAGGATTGGGGCCTGTTATACTGGCGCAGTATACCCGAAGAGCCGATCGATTACATAGATGCCGACTGGGCCGACGATGCATCAGATTGTTGATCATAGATGCCGACTGGTAACATGTTTTCCCTAGGTAGCGCGGCTGTTGCGTGGAGCAGCAAAAAGCAACCAACAGTTGCTCTGTCGAGCACTGAGGTTGAGTATCAGGGCGCTACCATTGCCACCTGTGAAGCCATTTGGCTTTGGCGACTACTACAAGACCTATGGATCGAGGTACCGACCCCGATTCTGGTCTACTACGACAACATAAGTAGCATGCAACTCGCCAAGAACCCCGTATTCCATGCTCGCACAAAGCACATAGAAGTGCACTATCACTTCGTGCATGAGCGTGTCCTGAGCGGTGAGGTCGAACTTCGGTATGTTCACACGGATCGGCAAGTTGCCGACATCTTCACCAAACCACTCGGATCGAACAAGTTGCAACACTTCACCGAAATGCTTGGTGTTCAGCATCTCGACGTGCCACATTTGAGGGGGAGAATGGGCAAAGGCAAAGAGACTGCCAATTGCACCGGTGAGGGAAGAACCGGCGAAGGGAGAGTCAAGAAGAAGAAAGGAGCCGAGTCGACAAGGGAAGTCGACACGTCCGAACAAGTCAGAATCAACAGATAGATTCGGAAGAACCGGATCAATTCAAGGCCAAGAAGACGGGAAGGTAGCGAAAGTCGATGCCAACACGAAGGAATCGGTGAACCGGAATGCGCCGAAGTCACAACAACACAGGAGCTGAATTGGGCATGTTGAGCAGACAAGTCGATCGAGGAGGTCGAGGTGCGCAAAACAAGAGGGGTTGCGGCAAACAGAACCGGACCGGACGAGGAGCGCGAGCAAGGCAGAGCGACGCCAGGAGAAGTCGGTTGGAAGAACCGACTGCCATAGAGGCTGACACTTGGATCCAACCTCAAGTTGAGCTTGAGGGGGAGTGTTGAGCGGCAAGCTCAACTGGAGTCGGATCGGTTGGACAAGCAACAGAGCTGGTGAGCTAGTTAGCCGAATTCAATCGGTAACCGGAAGCCTAGTATTAGTTTAGACTACTAGGTAGTTATAGTCTCATAGTAAGTGTCAGATGCTCGTGTGAGCATTGAAGTACGCGGTACTTTTGTCAGTCCCACGAGGACTTGTATAAATAGTGCTACTGAGCATAGTTGTAACAGAGAGTGTTTATATTGTTTTTGGATATAGCTTTTACGTTGTGCTCTCTCTGTCCCTCCTGTGTACTCTGTGTATTCTCTGCTTCCTTTGTTTTCTAACGCTTCCGTAAGTAATCGTTTTCACCTATCAAACAACCACTCTCTAGGGACCGTGTCAAAGGCTTTGCGGAAGTCCACAAAACAACAATATAATTTCTTCTTGCGAGCCTTAGTCTAGTTAATTAAACATCTAAGTGTGAAGATATGATCAATAGTGGAGAAGGCTCATTTAAAACTAGCCTGTTCAGGTGCATGAAGATTTAAGGTCTCCATATAATCGCTAAGCTCTGCCTCCATTACTACACCATATAATTTAGCAAGGGTATGACCTATCATAATGGTCCTATATGTATTTGGGTCCATGGGGTCCCCCCATTTATGTATGGGGGTCACTGTGTTCATGGTCCATATTGGTGGAAAACCCTCAACGAGGGCACGATTGAAGATTAGAGTTAGCAAGGGAGCTAGGCACTCTCTCGCATATATGATGTGTTTTGCTTGCAATCCTGTGTGGTCCATGGACTTCTTATGTTGTAATTTCTTTATGACCTTCGTGACCCTAGAGGTCGTGAAGAGTGTCCCCACGGTAGGTCGGGGTGTAGAAGGCATTGGGGGAGAGAGAGAGAGAGAGAGAGAGAGAGGACTAGGGTCTGGCACTTGCTTCTTTTGCACCGTTCCATTGGAGGATAGTACACATAGGTTCATTAAATGTCCTATAGCGTGTACCACTTGGAAGTAGTTATCGGACATTTGGCAAGTTTTAACTCGTTGTTGTTTGAGACCTCAACAATGGGTTTTTTCTCAATATGTTCAAATTGGATCAAACGATGAGATGGAGATATTGTTCCAATTTTTACGTTATTGGGGTCTACAATACAATTGGAATATGCGTAATGCTTTCATGTTTGATAATAGACATGGGGTGAAAGCCTATATAAAGAAGCTTAAAGGTATTCTCCTGTGGAATTTTTGGATGTTAGAGCATGTGGGGATCATTTCCTCAAATGCATATTCAGGTTTTTTAGTAGCATTACAGAACGTCCCTCTCCTTACATAGGCATATGATAGGTAGAGGAGACTAAGAAGTGTTGTAACTAAGTGGATTTTACGTACAATTAATATAATTGTGTGCTTTTACCAAAAAAGAAAGAGGGATGGTGCGTACATTTTATGTATGTATTTGTTTGGAGTGATAAAGAAGTTTGGGAGTTCAAATTGGAACGACAAAACAACGACAGCACACACACACACAGAGACAGAGGAGAGGGAAGGGGTTCGTTTTCTGAGGAGAGAGAAATACAGAGGAGGGGAAGAAAGACCCATCTTTCTGTAAAGCGAGTGTGTGTGTGTGTGAGAGAGAGAGAGGGAGCGCTTACATTCTCTCTCTCTCTCTTCTCCTTGTTTGAGCTCAACGATAGAGATAGAGATATGTAGATATAGCGATAGATATAGAGCGAGGGTTTTCCCTGTAAGATCTGCTCCAACCTACATGTTCCGAGAAAGCCTTTGGATTCTCTCTTCACAAAACTCAGAGGTTTTATCTCTTTCCTGCAATCTCTGTGTGAACTAAGTGAGCTCCAACTGAGCTTCAACAAATGCGTTCCAGAGGAGGAGGTGGAGGGGGAGTCTCCTCCACAGTGCTCCTTGCGGCATGCCTCTCATGCTTCCTTGCGGGGATTCTCCTCACCAACAGGTACAACGTGCAAAAATCCAAACCGTCTCTTCCCTTCACTACTCTTTTAGTCGTAATTCGATCATATGCGTGTGCTTTTGTAGAGAGAGAGAGAGAGAGAGAGAGAGAGAGAGCGTGCAAAACAGTTGTAGCTCAGATGGTCATACTTTCAAACCTACATTTCACAATGGCATCTAGTAAAGTAAGGTTGTCCAGAAGATACCAGAAGGTCATGTGTTCAAATCTTCATTGCACAAAGGCATCTACAAAAGCAATGCATTAAATATTTGAACTCGGCCACCCATGTTAATAAAAGTAAAAAGTTGGCTTACCACAAGGGTAGAGAGTCCAAAATATGGTTGTTCGTTAATGCTGTTTTAAAACTAAACAAACAAGTTTACATAAGCTTACAATTCTCTAAGTTTGAGAAGGAGATTTGGTGGAAATTGTCTTAGAAAAATGGAGAATAACATTAAATGGTGATCCATGAGCTATGCTATTGCTTGAAGCCGTACTGGTATCATTTATTCATGATGGTTCCTCCCATATGTAGGACGAATTTGGTTTCATATACTATTATAGTCTTTTCTATTTTATCTACCTCACCATGTGGTTCAAGATTGACATGAGCAGAATGTTACTCCATGCCATCCAATAGATATCACAAATGCGATATTTTTATGTACGAATCCATCTTCATTTGCTCATGGTTTTTGAATGAATCTGGATGTTGTTGATTTGGGGGGAAGGGAGGAGTTATTTCCCTGATTTCCTATGGTAATTTGTAACTTGTGAGAGAAATCGTAGACTAAGGGCCACATGGAAAATTGTGCAGTTAATCAACAACCCTGTTTTATAAAGGTAAAAAGAGTTTAGATGCCTGGACTACTGTGTCAATTATGAGTGGTGGTGTAACGAACTTGTTGAAAACTACCCTATTTTGCAAGTCTTTCGAAATTGTGCCTGCTACCATTGCTTTTTGATCATGGGCACTATTCGAAATCCTCAGTTTTGTCAGTCCTTGCTTGCATGTCCAATCTCTTTTTCGAATGACATGTCTTGCCACTGGAAACCCGAGCTTCATTGTGGCTTTCTGCCATGTAGGAATTGCTATATGCTCACATGTGATGCAACAACTAGAATAAGGAACCAACCTACGCATAAAGCAAAATATGGAGTGGTATATCTGATGAAATTGATTTTAAACACCATAAATGTAACTAGTTATCTTAACAATGTAGATCCTGAAGAAAGTAGGAGAGAAACCTTCTTCATACTGATGAAGCTTGTAACTTGTGCTTGGGTGCAAGCCAGCTTATTGACATGACACATTTTCCGGTCTCCAAAGATATTGTTTCTGTAAAATTCATAGGTAGCATCCATAGGCTGCACATAATTTCCTTTATTAAAAAATTCTGAATTGGGCATGATTGCATCTATTTACAAGGAATGATAGAGGGAGGTTATAGCTCTTGTAATGCTATTCATGTAGGTATTTTAAGATTGTGATAAAACAATGCTTCTTTTTCTCAAGATTAAACCATGTATGATTCTATTTGATGTTCATCCATGTATTTGTTTCGAAAGCTATGACATCAGTGGTTACTTGTTCTCTGCTGTTTCTATGCAAAATAAATCTTAAGTACTTCCCCCTATTGATTTTTGTAAAAGAAATAAGACCATATTTTATGGACTGAAATTCAATTCTCAGATGGTTTCTGTGGATAGCTCAATCATTGAGTGTTAAATGCAATGTATATGATTGCCATTTGAAACTTAAGGACTTGTTAGATGAATAGAGCCATCAATTATCATAAATCTTAAACTTGCAGTCTTTTACAGGCCGTGGACAACTTCAGAACATGGTGCTGCAGATGATAAAAGGATAGTATTAGTACATGAAGAGGAGATTCAGCATATTCATGAAAATTGCGACTCAAAACATGTATGTGAAACTTTTATCTCTGGATTTGAAGGAGGGAAATTAGGGCGCTGGGCAATGTTGGATCTTATTATTTTGTGTTTTTTGGTATCAGAGTGAAACATCTATGCAAGGGCAAGACCTTTTGGATGAAGTATCTAAGACACATGAAGCTATCAAGTAAGTGATATTTAGCTAATTTTAGGTGTTTTTGGTACATTTGGAATAATGAAATGAAAACCGATTTTAACTAATTAAGATGTAGTCGGGGATATTTAGAAATTAGTGCTAAGAAAGCCATAGGTTTTCCTATACACACTGGTGCGGAAATGTGGATGTCTGCATCCAGATTCTTTTTGGAAACAATTTGCAAATGCAAATAACTACCATGTATTTAGTTTTTTGATGTTTTGACTGCATGAGTCTTTTTTTTGTTCTTTACCTATGGATATATTTAAGTAGTAAGTATGTTTAACAATGATTGTACTTTTTAAATATTTTGCTTCCTAGTTTCTTATGCTATTTGTGGCAAACTTCCTCTCTTGGTTTTATGGTGCTGTATGGCATGGTTTAAAGCCACATATGGTATTTCTGAGGGATTTGAACCCTACTCCTCCGTACTTCCATACCTGGATCTGTTTGCTGTATGGTTGACTATGAAAACTTCAACTTATGATCAAATTCCTATAAAATTAAAATTGTTGATATTTTGCCATATCAAATGAGGAACATTAATAAATGGGAGTTTGAGGCTCTATAATTGTATTTCGGATATTTGAAATTATGTTCCAAATTTTCATAGAAATTCTGTTGCATGAAATGTTATTATTGATAAATTTGATCTGAGATGCATTCATTATCTTGAGCAGGACTCTGGACAAATCAGTTTCAATGTTGGAAATGGAATTAGCTGTAGCTAGGGCTTCTTCCCAGGCAGGTTCCCCCAGTCTGATAAAGCCTATTTTAGAGCATCCTGAAGACAGAAAGAAAGCTTTCATCATGGTTGGGATTAACACTGCATTCAGCAGTAGAAAAAGAAGGAACTCTGTCCGAGAGACATGGATGCCACAAGGTATGCACAAGTTGCTAATATGACAACAGTGAAGTTACAATGCCATCACTCTTATCATTTTCTTTTTAATTTCTCATATATTAGGTGAAAAACTGAAGAATCTTGAGCAAGAGAAGGGAATTATTGTTCGATTTGTTATTGGCCATAGGTAAAGTACATTGTGATGGTTTCATTTGTGAAGCCATCTGATTGTTGATGTCTTGTCTAATCAACAAATACACTTTGATTAGACTGTAAGTGAGGGTATGTATAATTATAAGTGGAGGTGCTAAATTTTTTCCTCGATTACTAGTGCTACGCCTGGCGGCATCTTGGATCGTGCCATTGATGCAGAAGAGGCACAGCATGGAGATTTCTTGAGATTAGTGAGTGCAATTGCAAGATCATTTGATTTACTCTGTTTTACATGATGCTCAAGTTTTACAACTGCCCACAGTTTCAGTACTAGCTCACCTCTTACAGCAACAATGTTCACATTGATAGGAACATATTGAAGGCTACCATGAATTGTCTGCCAAAACAAAGATATTTTTTTCCACAGCATTAGCCAAGTGGGATGCGGATTTCTATGTGAAAGTTGATGATGATGTACACGTAAATTTAGGTGAGATTGTGCTCTATTCATCATTTTATCTTAGGGGTTCAATTGCCTTCTTTGCAGCAACTGAGGGGAGGGTTGACTCCTAATCTATGGCTTACATGGAAAGAGCCTGAACCAGTCAGCCACAATCCCTTCTACCTTATTCTCCTCATTTTGTGGAGCTTCTGAAACGATTATGATGTCAACTTCCATCTGTCTCTCAGGGATACTTGGGACAACATTAGCAAGGTATCTGCCAAAGCCTCGTGTATACATAGGATGTATGAAGTCAGGCCCAGTTCTCTCTCAAAGGTATGCTGTAACATTGAGCTGAAAGTACCTCTCCAAAAGTCAACCAGTGGATATTGTATCTTATTGGATTGATACATATCCTATTTTTGCAGAGGAGCCAAGTATCATGAACCAGAGTACTGGAAATTTGGAGAGGATGGAAACAAGTATTTTAGGCATGCCACAGGGCAGTTGTATGTTGTTTCAAAGGATCTTGCTACCTATATATCGATTAACCAGTATGTTCTTTGGAAACCAGACTTATGTGTTGGCAGACTTATGTGTTGTCCATGCCAGAGGTTATCATGATTAAGATCTTCATTTCCTACAGGCAAATATTGCACAAATATGCAAATGAAGATGTTTCCTTGGGTGCATGGTTCATTGGCTTGGATGTGGAGCAAATTGATGATCGAAGCTTTTGTTGTGGAACACCTCCAGGTTATTTTTCTTGTCTAGGCCTGAAAAAGCTCTAGTGTTCATTCATGCATGCATGTTGGGGATGTGCTGGTCCTCCGTTGTACCTTACATTGAGTTTCCACTTAACTGTTAGGGTACTTACAAGAATACCCTAACAGTGTACCTCCATGTAATAGAAATTTTTGTACAACAAACCCTAAACCCTAAACCCTTCACAATTTATTTTTTACCCGTCAATTTATTTTGGTTACATATTTTTTCATGCCAGATTGTGAATGGAAGGCTCAGGCAGGAAATGCATGTGTAGCTTCATTTGACTGGACATGTAGTGGCATATGCAATTCTGTTGAGAGAATGTTGGATGTGCACCAGCGCTGTGGTGAAGGAGATGATGCTGTTTGGAGTGCGATTGCTTAGATTAACATATGAGGTTACACTAACACATTCTTTCACCCATTCAAATAAGAGCATCTTCATCTGAAGATCAGTTCCAAAGTACAGCCGAAGTGTACATGTCCAGATCTTCTTGGGCTGTGAGGCATTTTTGTTGTGCGGAAATTTCCATGCTTATATTCAAACATATCTTTTTTCACAGAAAATAGTAAAATCAGGGCTGTGTATAGTCGCATGAAAGTTCACTTATAAAATTGATTTGTGAGATCTCTAGTTTATTTGTTGAGAGATCATTTATATAATTTGGATTGAGAGGGTATGCCCAATATTTGTAGTGAAAGACATCAAGTAAATACATTCAGTTTCAATTGACATACTTTCCATTGTTACTTTTCAAGTGGCTCCTTAAGATCTTTACATTTTGTACTCATGGGCTTCTTTTGCTAATTGCCAACATGGCTTGAAATATACGATGCCTCTTAGAGAACTATTTGTACCAAAATGCTATGAATATTCTCTAATGTAACATGCTTGTTGCATACATTAGTATAGTCACTCTCACAAATGATCGTCACCTTCCATCTGGCTCGTACATATTTGACAGATCCTCCGTTATCGAGGGATGGCGACATCAAGATCAATCCCTATCCCTAACCGATGTAATGATACATTGAGCTGACCTACACACCCAATAAGTTAGCGAGTCCACTGAATCAACCAAACAGCTATAATTGCATCAATAGTGTATCTTCAGGGGGGGAGAGCTCTGTAACTGTGACCTAGGTCTCCCTCATATTAACTTGTCATAAGTTGTATCTGACTGTTGTATTTCTTTTATGGGAGTGCGAGTCTGGATCATACTGGAATGCACCCAATTAGATATACACAGAACATTCTCATAGGTAACAGATGAGCAACCATGCTCTTGCAAGTTTTACCAAACCATTAAAAATACCGTTTGTGTAGGTAAGACAAGCGATCAGTTTCACAAGGGTTACCTAGGCATGAAAGATGAATCATAAGAGATAGATAATAAAGATTGTGATAGTGACCATGGATTGTACAAATGCCACGAGATTGATGATGAAGAGCACTTCACGTTGCAGTATGCAACATATGACAACTGTATAGTACCTTCTCATTTGAGCTTAGGATAGAAACTCCTAAAAGATATGAATCATGTAACTACTGCAACCATTTTCAGTTTTGGGCCTTTATTTTATGTGAATCATGTAACTACTGGATTCATGATGTTGTAACCTTCTTGTTCTCATTGGCCATTTCAGAATTCCTCTAGCATCCACAATTCATCATTTTAGATAATACACTTTCAGATGCATTGCTGTGTTCTCAAAGGATATTCATGTGCACAACGTTGTATCTAAGAGTTGTACCATATATCTTATTTTAGGTTACATCTCTCAGAAGTCATTTCAAACCATGCTATCTTAGGATGTTCTTCTGAATGTTTGCCATACATAAATATGCTCCCAAATCATTTTCATTCAGTTGTTGTGCATGTTCAAATGCTAATTTCCCAAGCTCCATATTGTACCATTTTTGGCAAGCTCCTAAGATAGAATGCCACATTAAAGTTCCTGGTTGCACTGGCATCATGCTAGCAATCATTACGGCTTCTTTCACTTGACCTGCTCGCCCAAGGAGATCAACTATGCAAGTGTAATGCTCCAAAGATGGCAAGAAGGAATAGTTCTTCATAATAGTGTAAAGGAATATCACTGCATCATTCTGTAGGCCAGCATGACTATATCCACTGAGGATAATACTGAATGTGACCACATCTGGTTCTAAGCCTTCCATCACGAGTTGATAGAAACAATGAGAAACATTTATGATATCTCCCATCTGGGAAAATGCTGCCAGTAGTGCATTCCATGATACTAAATCGTGAACTTGAAGCTTGAAAAAAACTGTACGTGCTGACATGGGCAACCCAGATTTGGAATACAAATCAATCAAGGCATTACCAACAATGTGCACTTCTTCTAGCCCCTTTTTAGCTATATCAGCATGCATCTCCCTACCCTTGGTTAGAGATCCAACACTACCACAAGTTTTCAAGCTGCAAACTAATGTAACCTCATTGAATGGGATGCCACTTAGTTGCATTTTCTCCAAGCAATCAAGAGCCTTTCCACCATAACCATGTTCACTGTATCCTGCCATCAATGCTGTCCATGGGACTGCCTCACAGACTTGGAGTCTGCCAACCGCATGTTGTGCTTCTTCAAGAAAGCCACATTTAGCATAAGCATCAACCAATGAGATGCCGATACGTAGATCTGCTTCAAATCCTTTTGTCACAGCATTGGCATGTAATATTTTTAGAATTTCCACATTATCTTGTATATTTCCACAAGCCTTCAATCCAAAAACATATGTGATAAAATCTGGTGATATACCCTCACATTGCATGCATTTCAGACAAAAGAATATTTTCTCACTTTGCCCATGCGCAGCATACCCTGCTATGAGTGCATTCCATGAAACCACATCTTGATCAACGAGTTTATGACATACATCCTCTGCTTCATAAAATAGACCACATTTGGCATACATAGAAACCAAAGCACTCCCAATCATACAATCACTTTGGAGACCTTTCATAACAATTTGAGTATGTATGATTTGGCCCTTCCCAGAACCTCCTACACCGATAATGCCACAAGCTTTTAAAGTGCAAATGAAAGTGACAACATCTGGAAGGATGCCATCATATTGCATCCGATCAAAACAGTCCAGGGCCTGCTGAGCCTGTCCGTGATCGATATAACCCATCATTAATGCAGTCCAAGCAACGTCTGATCGGACCGCAAGCGTATCAAACACTTCAGCTGCTGTTTTAATCATGCAACATTTAGCATATACATCAACCAAGGTGCTCCCAATGAGCATCTCATGTTCCAACCCTTTCTTCATAATCTCAGCATGAAGAGTCCGCAGCTTTTCAGCACATCTGACGCTACCACAAGCTTTCAAACCACATACAAAAGTAAAAGCATTCGGTGAGATGCCTTCCTGTTGCATTTTCTCCATGCAATCTATTGCTTCGTCATCCTGACCACATTCAACATGTCCTGACATGAGGGCAGTCCACAAGACGACATCACGGACGGCAATGGAGTCAAATATTTCCTGTGCTTTGGCAAAGATACCACATTTCCCATACATATTGACCAAGGCAGTAGCAATGAACACATCCGAGTTCTCAAGAAAGCCCTTTTCTGTAAGCTCAGCATGCAACCGAGAACCAGCCTCCACATCCCTGGATGCAGAGCAGGACTTGAAGAAGGCTATACAATCTGCCCTGCACAACCGGACCTCATGCTGCAATACTTTGTTCTGCATCCCCTCATCATCATGCTTACGTCATGTATGTATGCGGGCAAGTACGTATGGGTCGCATTAGGCGTGTGAGTTGTACATATAAGTGAACCGACAAGAAGCACTCTGAATCTGTAAGCTTTATTTATGTATGTACACATCTCATGGCGTTCAAGAAGGTGTTTGCTTTACAATGTCATAAAAGCACACATGATCTCTTCCTTCCCTTAGAGCATACTACATATAGCATAGCATAACATAGATCATCACACCCTCTCGATTGTTTTCTGGATATTTGGGCTGCATACGACTCTTGAACACGTGGCACGGAATAAAATATTATCGCAATATAAAGAATGGTCTAAATTTTGTCAAAACTGGAATAAGTAGGTCGGATAAGAGGTATCAAGTGAAACTCAACCAAGAGGTAATTGACGAGACTGGTGGGTGTTCGGTCATATTATGGGCTACAAATTAACCCTCTCAACCAAATTCTTACTTATAAGTTATAACCGTGCTGATTAAAAAGAAAGCAAGAGCAATTGTGTAATTTATTAAAACGCATGAGGAGGTCCGGAGAAGGTGTGTGTGTTTGTGGTCATTCATTAGGGAAGAAGCAGATAGTAGTTACTACTACTAGTCATAGAGAAAAGACGTTTTCGATAAAGGTATGTCTGTTGGAACATCTCATTTCTCCCTTTCTTCTGAGACGATAGTGATGCCAACATTAATTCATTGCCACGGCCATTAGCCCAATGACGACGTTGAGCTACCACGGTCCATCCCTTACCTTTCCAATTGATCCAATCCTTGAGCACTCTGCGGCCCTCAGCCACTACCATTGTGTCAGAGATAGGGTCTCATCTTAGCCCGGCAATCATATTATTTGTGGACCAGAAATTACCCTAAGACCAGTGGAGGATATCACATCTTGTTTAGAACAATCTGATGGCCCTCTTAACATTAAAGAGCTCATCTTCTTGTCTCAGAGGTGCAGCAGGGACAAGAGCCCTCATCTTGCTCACATGCTTTACATGCGAATGTGTGCTGATGGGCTCGAAGCCCATCCTGCTGTAGGGAATTATATTGTCCCTATGCTCGTAGAAACCCGGGATGTGTTTGAAGCTCAACAAGTCTTCAATCGTCTTGTCGAATTGAATGAACACTCATGGACTGCCCTTATTCATGGGTACCTAGCATGTGGCGAGTTCCATCATGCATTTCAAATTTTCAAGCTAATGTATAGCTATCATGTCTACCCAAGTGTCTACACATTCACGGGCCTCGTAAAGCGTTGTGCTAACTTCCAATCTTTGGAGAAGGGTTGGGACATTGGGCGTGAGTAAATGAAAATGTTTATACCTGGCTCGTGTGATATCGGATTTTTCCGTTCAAACATGCGAATCGAAGCTAACAATGCTGAAATAGTGAAGGAAGGATTTGAAGAAGATCTTTACTTGGGCACCATTTTGCTTGATATGTATGTTAAATGTGGTTGGGTTGTCGAAGCACATGATGTATTTGATGAGCTTCCTCTTTAGGATGTTGTGTCATGGAATGCACTCATTGCTGGGTACGTAGAGCATGGGCCTAGTATAGAAGCATTGCATCTTCTCGAGAAAATGCAGTGTGAAGGGATGGCCCCAAATACTGTAACTTACGTTTGCTGCTTGAAGGCATGTGGTAATGTAGGGTGCATTAACATGGGCCGAGATTTGCATTCGGAAATTGTAAGAAAGCAATTTGAGAGCAATTTATATGTGTGTACGATACTTGTAGATATGTATGCTGCATGTGGGTTCCTTATAGAAGCTCAGGAAGTTTTTGATAAGTTCCAAGGTAGAGGAGTTACTTCATGGAATGCACTCATTGTAGGTTACATTGAACATGGATTTGCCCACAAAGCGTTGATGTGTTTGGATCAGATGGAGGTGGAAAATGTATCTCGTACTCAAATCACGTATGTTTCCTGTTTGAAAGCTTGTGGTGCCATAGAAGCCTTGGACAGGGGACAGAGGCTGCATATTGATATTGTCAAAGAAGGTTTAGGAGAAGATGATCTAATCCCGAGTGCATTGGTTGACATGTATGCGAAATGTGGTGCATTTGCGGAAGCGCTATGTATATTCGATGGGCTTCCTGTTCAGGATGTAGTCTTATGGAGCTCACTTATTTCAGGGTATTCCGAGCACGGGCATTCTGTGGAAGCACTAGAATGCTTGGATCAGATGCAAGGTGAAGGGATCTTGCTTGACACCGTTGTATTTATGTGTAGTTTGAATGCATGTGCTAACTTAGGATGCATCGACAATGTAGTTTGAATGCATGTGCTAACTTAGGATGCATCGACAAGGGTCAAGATATACACTTCAAGGTTACTGGCAATGGGCTTGAGCATTCTGATGTGAACCTTGCAAACACTCTCATTGACATGTATGCAAAATGTGGTAGTATGATGGATGCCCAACATATTTTTATTACGATGCCAACAAGAGACAGTGTAACGTGGACGACATTTATCAATGCCTATGCTCGGCATGGGGAAGTGAACCGTTGTTTTCATCTGTTTGAGAGGATGAAGAAGGAAGGTATGAGACCAGATGATGTCACCTTTCTGAGCATACTGACTGTATGCAGTCATGCCGGGCTTTTGGATACAGCTCAAGAATACTTTGATGGTATGAGCACAAAGTATGGCATTGCTCCAAATCTTGAGCATCATAACTGTTTGATTGATCTTCTTGGACGTGCGGGGCAGCTATATGAAGCTCTTAATATGCTGGAGAAAATGCCTTTCCCTGCTGATCTGGTGGGATGGCGTACTGTTTTGGGTGCTTGCCAAAAATGGGGTGCTGTACACTTGGGTAGGCATGCCTTTGAGTATATGGTTAAACTTAAATGAGAGTAATGCTGCAGCATTCATCTTAATGTCCAATTTGTTCGTGGATGAACCTGATTGGGATTGAGAAAATAAACAGCAAGTTTCCCAGGAAAATGAGTGTACCACTGAAGTGTGGTTGATGCTATGATGTGATGGATTCATAATACAGGTGTTTGTACAATAATGTCTTATTCTGGCATGGTAAGAGAAAGTAGAGGAAGATGAGAGTGGAGAAAATCAATATATAATTTTAATCAGACGAACTCAGGAGATTATATTGATAATATTTTAGCACAAGCGGTAAGAATGAAAATAAAGACGTCAGAGGGAAAACAGAATTACAAAGGAAAGAATTGTTCTTTTCTTTCTTCTGCTTATCTTCTCATACAGATTAAGCCTTTTCATAGCTATAATAAGCAAATCAGGCTGTTTTAAAATAGAAGTAAAAACCAGGGAAATCTAAGAACCAAATTCCCACAAATTAAAGAGCTTATTCTCCTCCTAATTTATTCAACATTATCAGATTTTACTCCTTTCTAGAACCAGAAGTAATTAATAACATTTTAAATTCCTTTCTCGAGAGAATAGAGAGAGTGCTTGGTGGCAAATGGAACCCCTCATTGTTGGGTTTTAGGAATGGAGTGAACCAAAATGAGATCCTCTGCATTTAAAGCTTGGTAGATCCATATTTCCATGCTAATCTTCATAGAGAATGTTAAGAAGATGTGAAAAGCCATGATATAATGTTTTTATTTTGCAATCGCAAGGTTTCGGTGCTTGCCTATTCAAAGATATTCCAACAATGACCAACTGAGATTGGAAGGTTTGGCAACATTATCATGGCCTTAGAACATATTAAAACAGAGGAAATATCAAACTAACACGACATGTGTTTGGTTGAGGCTTCTCTAGGCCCTAAGGCTATCACCTTGAGACTTGTTGAAACTTCAAGGGAGTTTTATACGACATTGCCTATTGGTCTTGTAGATGAAGAAGTGAATCATTACATCTCAGTCTTGAACAAGGGAAATCCTTGTAGTGAGAGTATCTGAAATCCATCATGATGTTGGAATAATCATCATAATGTATGCCCTCTATGGAAACATGTAGTTTCTATGGAATCATCATGGTGTAATGTTATCATAATACTCTCGATGCAAGTCAAAGGGCACTTGGAATCCATGCACTTTGGTCACTGAAGACTACATTCTATCTTCAATAAAATTTGAGGGAACAATAATGGAAGATGTTTGGAAACCTAACTTAGTTGAATGCAGAGGCGTATTATAGGAACATTAGTTATATTGCATTATCGTTAAAGATATTTAAGACTTCTAGGTTTTGAGGGTTTGCATGGGCATAATGAAACCTCCTTGTCTGATTGTATTGATTTGATTGATCAACTATTGGTCCCAAATGTCTCCAAGGTCTTCTGCATAGGTTTTGGAATGCATCACATATAAGTACATTGGGCATGATTTTTAGTAATTCAGAAGTTTTCAAATCCTTTAAAGAACTCCTTATTAGAATGTAGCCATTGCCAACCACGTTATGCATGCCTGTTGCTCATCCACATGTACACATAGCCAAATTAATGGAAGATCCAAAGAATGAAATTTCAAAACAAGTGTAGTTTTTCATTTCAACCTTTTGTTTTACCATTTAAAAATTTGGAATATACATACATACATATATATGTATAATTAAAGTATGTATGTATTAATGGTGCCGTGCAATCTACTTTGGACCCTGGTTGACACCACAGCT